>NC_041394.2:352613950-352748950 GCF_900747795.2 Erpetoichthys calabaricus | reverse complement strand
GGTTCGGCGATTTGAAAACACGAACTTACGAATAAACAGAAATGAATCAGAATTATGAAGAGGCGGCGGCAACTTTCCTGTGCAGTTTGGATTTGAAATGAGACTCAGAAACGTGAACTAAGCCAAAAAAACACAACAAAGACACGGGGCCACAGTGAGGATTCGCTCGAGTAAAGTCCGGCGGCGGGATGCTCGCCTCTGATTCCAGTCGCGTGCAGTAACTATGAGTGGAGGGAATTAAATCTCACACATCAACAAAATGTTGTCCCCAAACCCCGAGCACTTACCCTCTGTTTTGCCTCTCAATGATGGGATTCTTTCTAAAGGAGTTTGCACAGCCGCCTTTCCCCTCGTGCGTGGCTTCAGTTTCCGTCGCTTTGCATGACGTCACGATATAAACCATGTGACATTTTGCAAAAAAAAAAAAGTACTGCTTTTTTAATAGCTAGGTCCATACATATTTGGACAGAGACAACTTTTTTCTAATTTTGGTTCTGTACATTACCACAATGAATTTTAAATGAAACAACTCAGATGCAGTTAAAGTGCAGACTTTCAGCTTTAATTCAATGGGGAGAACAAAACGATTGCATAAAAATGTGAGGCAACTAAAGCATTTTTTAACACAATCCGTTCATTTCAGGGGCTCAAAAGTAATTGGACAAATTAAATAACTGAAAATAAAATGTTCATTTCTAATACTTGGTTGAAAATCCTTTGCTTTTAATGACGAAGACCTGAAGTCTTGAGCTCATGGACATCACCAGATGCTGGGTTTCCTCCTTTTTAATGATCTGCAAGGCCGATAGATAGATAGATAGATAGATAGATAGATAGATAGATAGATAGATAGATAGATAGATAGATAGATAGATAGATAGATAGATAGATAGATACTTTATTAATCCCAATGGGAAATTCACATTCTCCAGCAGCAGCATACTGATACAATAAATAATATTAAATTAAAGAATGATAATAATGCAGGTGAAAAACAGACAATAATTTACTGCAGCGACTTTCAGTTGCTGTTTGTTTGTGGGCATTTCTGTCCAAAGTTTAGTCTTCAACAAGTGAAATGCATGCTCAATTGGGTTAAGATCAGGTGACTGACTTGGCCATTCAAGAATTTTCCACTTCTTTGCTTTAATAAACTCCTGGGTTGCTTTGGCTGTATGTTTTGGGTCATTGTCCATCTGTATCATGAAACGCTACCCAATCAATTTGACGTCATTTAGTTGGATTTGAGCAGACAGTATGTCTCTGAACACCTCAGAACTCATTTGGCTGCTTCTGTCCTGTGTCACATCATCAATAAACACTAGTGTCCCAGTGCCACTGGCAGCCATGCACACCCAAGCCATCACACTGCCTCCACCGTGTTGTACAGATGATGTGGTATGCTTTGGATGATGAGCTGTTCCACGCCTTCTCCATACTTTTTTCTTGCCATCATTCTTGTAGAGGTTGATCTTGGTTTCATCTGTCCAAAGAATGTTTTTCCAGAACTGTTTTTAGATGTTCTTTAGCAAAGTCCAATCTAGCCTTTCTATTCTTGAGGCTTATGAGTGGCTTGCACCTTGCAGTGCACCCTCTGTATTTACTTTCATGCAGTCTTCTGTTTATGGTAGACTTGGATATCGATACACCTACCCCCTGGAGAGTGTTGTTCACTTGGTTGGCTGTTGTGAAGGGGTTTCTCTTCAACATGGAAATGATTCTGCGATCATCCACCACTGTTGTCTTCCGTGGACATCCAGGTCTTTTTGCGTTGCTGAGTTCACCAGTGCTTGCTTTCTTTCTCAGGATGTACCAAACTGTAGATTTTGCCACTTGTAATATTGTAGCAATTTCTCAGATGGGTTTTTTCTGTTTTCACAGCTTAAGGATGGCTTCTTTCACCTGCATGGAGAGCTCCTTTGACCGCATGTTGTCTGTTCACAGCAAAATTTTCCACATGCACCACACCTCAAATCAACTCCAGGTCTTTTATCTGCTTAATTGATAATGACATAACGACGGACTTGCCCACACCTGCCCATGAAATAGCTTTTGAGTCAATTGTCCAATTACTTTTGAGCCCCTGAAATGAAGAGATTGTGTTAAAAAATGCTTTAGTTGCCTCACATTTTAATGCAATCGTTTTGTTCACCCCACTGAATTAAAGCTGAAAGTCTGCACATCAACTGTATGTGAGTTGTTTCATTTACAATTCATTGTGGTAATGTACAGAACCAAAATTAGAAAAAAGTTGTCTCTGTCCAAATATTTATGGACCTAACTGTAGATAGATAGATACTTTATTAATCCCAAGGGGAAATTCACATACTCCAGCAGCAGCATACTGATAAAGAAAATATTAAAGAGTGATAACAATGCAGGTATACAGACAGACAATAACTTTGTATCATGTTTGTGAATTTCCCCTTGGGATTAATAAAGTATCTATCTATCTATCTATCTATCTATCTATCTATCTATCTATCTATCTATCTATCTATCTATCTATCTATCTATCTATCTATCTATCTATCTATCTATCGTTAACATTTTCCCCCCCGGGTGGTATTGAAGAGTCACATAGTTTGGGGGAGGAACGATTTCCTTAGTCTGTCAGTGGAGCAGGACGGTGACAGCAGTCTGTCACTGAAGCTGCTCCTCTGTCTGGAGATGATACTGTTCAGTGGATTCAGTGGATTCTCCATGATTGACAGGAGCCTGCTCAGCATCCTTCGCTCTGTCACAGATGTCAAACTGTCCAGCTCCGTGCCTACAATAGAGCCTGCCTTCCTCACCAGTTTGCCCAGGCATGAGCCGTCCCTCTTCTTTATGCTGCCTCCCCAGCACACCACTGCGTAGAAGAGGGCGCTCGCCACAACCATCTGATAGAACATCTGTGACATCGTATTGCAGATGTTCAAGGACGCCAGCCTTCTAAGGAAGTATAGTCGGCTCTGTCCTTTCTTACACAGAGTATCAGTATTGGCAGTCCAGTCCAATTTAGATAGATAGATAGATAGATAGATAGATAGATAGATAGATAGATAGATAGATAGATAGATAGATAGATAGATAGATAGATAGATAGATAGATAGATAGATAGATAGATAGATAGATAGATAGATAGATAGATAGATACTTTATTAATCCCAGGGGGAAATTCACATACTCCAGCAGCAAAAAATATTAAATTAAAGAGTAATAAAAAATGCAGGTAAAAAACAGACAATAACTTGAATAATGTTCAACGTTTACCCCCTCTGGTGGAATTGAAGAGTCGCATAGTTTGGGGGAGGAATGATCTTCTCAGTCTGTCAGTGGAGCAGGACAGTGACAGCAGTCTGTCGCTGAAACTGCTCCTCTGTCTGGAGATGACACTGTTTAATGGATGTAGTGGATTCTCCATAATTGATAGGAGCCTGCTGAGTGCCCGTTGCTCTGCTACGGATGTCAAACCGTCCAGCTCTATGCCAACAATAGAGCCTGCCTTCCTCACCAGTTTGTCCAGGCGTGAGGCATCCTTCTTCTTAATGCTGCCTCCCCAGCACACCACTGCGTAGAAGAGGGCACTCGCCACAACCATCTGATAGAACATCTGCAGCATCTTACTGCAGATGTTGAAGGATGCCAGTCTTCTAAGGAAGTACAGGCGGCTCTGTCCTTTCTTGCACAGATCATCAGTATTGGCAGTCCAGTCCAATTTATCGTCCAGCTGCACTCCCAGGTATTTATAGGTCTGCACCCTCTGCACACAGTCACCTCTGATGATCACGGGGTCCATGAGGGGCCTGGGTCTCCTAAAATCCACCACCAGTTCCTTGGTTTTGCTGGTGTTCAGTTGTAGGTGGTTTAAGTCGCACCATTTAACAAAGTCCTTGATGAGGCTTCTATATTCCTCCTCCTGCCCACTCCTGATGCAGCCCACGATAGCAGTGTCGTCAGCAAACTTTTGCACGTGGCAGGACTCCGAGTTATATTGGAAGTCCGATGTATATAGGCTGAACAGGACCGGAGAAAGTACAGTCCCCTGCGGCGCTCCTGTGTTGCTGACCACAATGTCAGATCTGCAGTTCCCAAGACACACATATCCACATATCACATATCATCCAGCTGCACTCCCAGGTATTTATGGGTTTGCACCCTCTGCACACAGCCACCTCTGATGATCATGGGATCCATGAGGGGCCTGGTCCTCCTAAAATCCACCACCAGCTCCTTGGTTTTGGAGAAGTACAGTCCCCTGCGGCTCTTCTGTGTTGCTGACCACAATGTCAGACCTGCAGTTCCCAAGACACACATACTGAGGTCTGTCTTTAAGATAGTCCACGATCCATGCTACCAGGTATGAATCTACTCCCATCTCTGTCAGCTTGTCCCTAAGGAGCAGAGGTTGGATGGTGTTGAAGGTGCTAGAGAAGTCTATAAACACAATTCTTACGGTACCACTGCCTCTGTCCAAGTGGGAGAGGGATCGGTGTAGCATGTAGATGATGGCATCCTCCGCTCCCACCTTCTCCTGGTATGCGAACTGCAGAGGGTCGAGGGCGTGACGGACCTGTGGCCTCAGGTGGTGAAGCAGCAGCCGCTCCATGGTCTTCATCACATGCGACGTCAGAGCGACAGGCCGGAAGTCATTCAGCTCACTAGGATGTGATACCTTTGGGACTGGGGTGATGCAAGATGTTTTCCAAAGCCTCTGGACTCTCCCCTGTTCCAGGCTCAGGTTGAAGATGCACTGTAGAGGACTCCCCAGCTCCAACACACAGGCCTTCAGCAGTCGTGGCGATACTCCATCTGGGACCGCTGCTTTACTGGCACAAAGTCTCCTCAGTTCTCTGCTTACCTGGGCTGCTGTAATTGTGGGTTGGGGTAAACTCTCTCCTATGCTGGTATCAGCAGAAGGATGGGTGGAGGGTGCAGTACTCCGAGGTGAGAGTGGGTTAGGGTGGTCAAACCTGTTAAAAAAGTTGTTCATCTGGTTTGCTCTCTCCACATCTCTCTCGATGGTGGCACCCCGCTTCAAGCTGCAGCCAGTGATGATCTTCATCTCATCCCACACTTCCTTCATACTGTTGTTCTGCAACTTCTGCTCCAGCTTTCTCCTGTACTACTCCTTCGCCGCCCTGAGCTGGACTCGGAGTTCCTTCTGCATGTGCTTAAGATCATGCTAATCACCACCTTTAAAAGCCCTTTTCTTCTGGTTCAAATGGCCCTTGATGTCACTTGTAATCCATGGCTTGTTGTTAGCATAGCAGCGTACTGTTCTTACTGGAACTACAATGTCCATACAGAAGTTGATGTAGTCAGCAGTGCAGTCAATAACCTCCTCAATGTTCCCACTATAAGACCCCTGCAGGATATCCCAGTCCGTAGTTCCAAAGCAGTCTCTCAGAGCCTGCTCTGCCTCAGGGGACCACTTCCTGAATGAGCGTGTGGTTGTAGGTAGCTCCCTCACTCTTGGTTTGTAGTGAGGCTGAAGCAGAACCAGGTTATGATCTGCTTTCCCAAGTGCAGGCAGCAGGGTGGCACTGTATGCGTCTTTAATGTTTGCATACAGTAGGTCAATAGTCCTATTTCCCCGGGTGTTACAATCCACATACTGGGAGAAGGCAGGTAATGTTTTGTCCAGTGTTACATGGTTGAAGTCTCCAGTGATTAGCACAAATGCCTCAGGGTGCTGTGTTTGTAGTTTAGCAACTGCAGAATGGATGATGTCACCCACTATCTCCACATCCGCCTGAGGAGGGATGTAAACAATAACAACAATGATGCGTCCAAACTCTCTGGGCAAGTAATAGGGATGCAGCCTTATGACCAACAGTTCGATGTCCCTGAAGTAACTGGAGATTTTAACGTTAACATGTCCAGAGTTGCACCATCTTTTATTGACATAGAGTGCAATATCCGGCGCCGCCGTGAGTGGCAGCCTTTTCAGCAGCTCCGTGTATGACTGTATATGTATGTGTACTTTTCTACTTTTATTTTTCTATTTTTATTTATTGATCACTCCTACCACTTTATTTTATGTGGATTCCTTTCCTGGACACACTTACTTTTACAACGTGGGCATGGATTTTAACACGCCGAGACTCGCCTATTCAAGTACTCAACTTCGGGCGCTGAGAACAAATGCCAGTGCCGGTGTGGTTCCATATTTACCCGACGAGGTAAGAAGGCGGTATCGTGGCAGCAGAGCCGGCACTAAGCTAAAAAAGAAGCGGCTTGCGAGAAAGTGGCGTTTCAAGCCTTCGGTGCCTTCTGTGATTCTGGGGAATGTAAACTCAATCTCAAATAAGATCGACGAACTGGCTGCGCTGGTGAAAAATGTAAGGACCTACAGAGAATGCAGTTTGTTGTGTTTCTGCAAAACGTGGCTAAATAACACCATCCCAGATGCCAACGTGGAGCTACCCGGGTTTAGCACAGTTAGAGCGGACAGAGATGCAAGTACCTGTGGTAAGCACAAAGGAGGAGGACTCGCTCTCTATGTTAATACACGGTGGTGTCACTCTGGACATGTTAACGTCAAAATCTCCACTTGCTGCAGGGATATCGAACTGTTGGCCGTAAGTTTACGTCCCTACTATTTGCCCAGAGAGTTTGGACATGTCATTGTTGTTATTGTATACATTTCTCCTCGGGCAGACGTGGAGTCAGCGAGTGACATCATCCATTCCGCTGTTGCTAAGTTACAAACGCAGCACCCTGAGGCGCTTGTGCTAATCGCTGGAGACTTTAACCATGTGACGCTGGACAAAACATTGCCTGCATTCTCCCAGTATGTGGACTGTAACACCCGGGGAAATAAAACTATTGATTTACTGTATGCAAACGTTAAAGACGCATACAGCGCCACCCCGCTGCCTGCGCTTGGGAAAGGAGATCATAACCTGGTTCAGCTTCAGCCTCACTATAAACCAAAAGTTAGAGTCCTACCTGTAACCACACGATCATTCAGGAAGTGGACCCCGGAGGCTGAGAATACTCTGAGAGAACTTTTTGGAACTACAGACTGGGATATCCTGCAGGGATCTCATAATGAGAACATTGAGGAAGTTGTTGACTGCACTACTGACTACATCAACTTCTGTTTGGACATTGTAGTTCCAGTAAGAACAGTACGCTGCTATGCTAACAACAAGCCATGGATTACAAGTGACATCAAGGGCCTTTTGAACCAGAAGAAAAGGGCTTTTAAAGACGGTGATCAGCATGAGCTCAAGCGCGTGCAGAAGGAACTCCGAGTCCAACTCAGGGCGGCGAAGGAGCAGTACAGGAGAAAGCTGGAGCAGAAGTTGCAGAATAACAGCATGAAGGAAGTGTGGGATGGGATGAAGATCATCACTGGCTGCAGCTCGAAGCGGGGTACCACCATTGAGAGAGACGTGAAGAGAGCAAACCAAATGAACAACTTTTTTAATAGGTTTGACCACCCTAACCCACTCTCACTCTCACCTCGGAGTACTGCACCCTCCACACATCCTTCTGCTGATACCAGCATAGGAAAAACATCCCCACCCATAATAACAACAGCGCAAGTGAGCAGAGAGCTGAGGAGACTTCGTGCCAGCAAAGCAGCGGGTCCAGATGGAGTATCGCCACGACTGCTGAAGGTCTGTGCATCGGAGCTGGGGGGTCCTCTACAGCGCATCTTCAACCTGAGCCTGGAACAGGGGAGAGTCCCGAGGCTTTGGAAAACATCTTGTATCACCCCAGTCCCAAAGGTATCACGTCCTAGTGAGCTGAATGACTTTCGGCCTGTTGCTCTGACATCACATGTGATGAAGACCATGGAGAGGCTGCTGCTTCACCACCTTAGGCCACAGGTTCAACATGCCCTTGACCCTCTGCAGTTTGCATATCAGGAGAAGGTGGGAGCGGAAGATGCCATCATCTATATGCTACACCGATCCCTCTCTCACTTGGACAGAGGCAGTGGTGCTGTAAGAATTATGTTTCTAGACTTCTCTAGTGCCTTCAACACAATCCAACCTCTGCTCCTTAGGGACAAGCTGACAGAGATGGGATTAGATTCATACCTAGTGGCATGGATCGTGGACTATCTTAAAGACAGACCTCAGTATGTGCGTCTTGGGAACTGCACGTCTGACATTGTGGTCAGCAACACAGGAGCGCCACAAGGGACTGTACTTTCTCCGGTCCTATTCAGCCTATATACATCGGACTTCCAATACAACTCGGAGTCCTGCCATGTGCAAAAGTTCGCTGATGACACTGCTATCGTGGGCTGTATCAGGAATGGGCTGGAGGAGGAGTATAGGGACCTAATCAATGACTTTGTTAAATGGTCCGACTCAAACCACCTACACCTGAACACCAGCAAAACCAAGGAGCTGGTGGTGGATTTTAGGAGGCCCAGACCCCTCATAGACCCAGTGATCATCAAAGGTGACTGTGTGCAGATGGTGCAGACCTATAAATATCTGGGAGTGCAGCTGGATGATAAATTAGACTGGACTGCCAATACTGATGCGCTGTGCAAGAAAGGACAAAGCCGGTTATACTTCCTTAGAAGGCTGGCTTCCTTCAACATCTGCAATAAGATGGTGCAGATGTTCTATGAAACAGTTGTGGCGAGCGCCCTCTTCTACGCAGTGGTGTGCTGGGGAGGCAGCATTAAGAGGAAAGACGCCTCACGCCTGGACAAACTGGTGAGGAAGGCAGGCTCTATTGTTGGCATGGAGCTGGACAGTTTAACATCTGTGGCAGAGCGAAGGGCGCTCAGCAGGCTCCTATCAATTATAGAGAATCCACTGCATCCACTAAATAATGTCATCTCCAGACAGAAGAGCAGTTTCAGCGACAGACTGCTGTCACTGTCCTGTTCCACAGACAGATTGAGGAGATCGTTCCTCCCCCAAACTATGCGACTCTTTAATTCCACCAGGGGGGGTAAACGTTAATATTTAACATTATACATAGTTATTGTCTGTTTTTTTTCACCTGTATTATTATCATTCTTTAATTTAATATTATTTATTGTATCAGTATGCTGCTGCTGAAGAATGTGAATTTCCCATTGGGATTAATAAAGTATCTATCTATCTATCTATCTATCTATCTATCTATCTATCTATCTATCTATCTATCTATCTATCTATCTATCTATCTATCTATCTATCTAAGTCCACCTCCTTTCTGCTTTCTGCAGGTACTTGCGTCTCTGTCCACTCTAACTGTGCTAAACACGGGTAGCTCCATGTTAGCATCTGGGATGTTAGTTGTTAGCCACGTTTTACTAAAACACAACAAACTGCATTCTCTGTAGGTCCTGACATTTTTCACCAGCGCAGCCAGTTTGTCGATTTTATTTGGTAGTGAGTTCACATTTCCCAGGATCACAGAAGGCACCGAAGGTTTGTAGAGCCACTTTCTCGCTAAACGCTAATCGTCATTGACAGAGTCATTGACGTCTATGTCATTGACAGAGTCGGATTTATTGATTTGAAGGCCTAAGGCAAAAATAGGAATGGGGCCCTCATAAACCCCATTGATCGCACTTCTCCGTACTAATTAGTGCAATTCAGTCCTGGGAAAACGTTTCTTTTGGAAGCGGGACAAATTGTTAATAATGACACATGCAGTGAAGCTGTATAAAATCTAGGTGTGTCTACGAACCTAGACAAAGTAGCATATGTGTTAATTTCAAACATTAACTTTAAAAATAGTTGTTCTAAAAATTGGTTTGAATTATTTTTATTAAAAACTATTAAGAGTGATGTTCAAACAGTGAGCATGGGAAAGGCATTATATGAATAAAATGTATTATTATTAATTTTTCAATAATAATAATAATAATAATAATAGTAAACAGTAATATTATGCCTTTGTTCTGGTCATGAACATGAACCTGCTTGCTTCTGAACAAATTTTTAAATGATGGCTATCAAATGAAATTCTGGATGTTGTAACAATTTATTGTAAAGATCGGTTAGTATCTGTTACTACGCTTCTATGCATGTTCTTAAGTCATTTGTTTTGTTAAAAGACCTGAGTACATTTGAAATTGATACCTCATAATGATGCCATGCAAGTATGTTTGCAAAGCCTTGGTTGGTTGGGAGCATGCGCTGATAAAGCACACACGAGGAACTGCCCGGATTGTGACCCGAGTATAGCCGAGTACAGGTGAAACCTCCGCCTTGGTGTGGTGGGGTGAGTTGGGGATCCTAAGCAATGTGCAGACTGTAGAAATCATGAGAAGAAACTTTAATAAGCTTATTTTTAATTTGCCCTTTTACTTTCAGTTTCAAAACATTTGTCACGTTGTCCACATTAACAGCAAAAGGAGATAAAAAAAAAAATAGAAAACTTATCTCGCGGCGGCCAAAGTCCTGATCACGGCGGCCAAAGTCCTGATCACGACGAAAGATGTTCGGCAAGTACATGAATAATCCGTTTCCATAGATCTGCTTTTAACCTGCACACACTCACATTTGTAACACGGCGCTCTTTGTGTCGATTTGCGCACAGAGCTACTGTGACGTCCGAAGTTTCGTTTTCAAGCTGCTGCTGTCGCCAATAAAATCCATCTTCATAACATCACCCTGCACAAACACATATTCTTTTAAAATAAGCATGTAATACAGTGGCAAGCAACCAGCTAAAATATTGAAATTTATCCCCCTGCAGACCCTCCCCCTGTTCCTATGGTAAAAGATGGATTTCTTTGGATGACACCATTTGTCAATTTACTACGCCAACACCAGCAAACTACAGCAACATTTTGTGAAGATCACCTCGTGAGGTATGGAATATTAAGATGCGAGGACTGTTTGCACCTCCAGAATGACTATAAAGCAAGAAAATTCAAAAGAAAGAAAGAAAACTCCTGACTTGGCTTTCCCTGTCCCAGCGAGGTACTATGCAGGTTTATTGCCATTGATATAAAGGAGCTCCAGTCGCATTTCTTGACCCACTTCTTCTGAATGTGGCAGAAAAAGGTGCACAAGCAACTTGGATTGCATCTGCAGTCAGTGCTTAAAGATCCACCACACACAGACTTGTGTATCTGTGACGTGGGCCACAACTGTCACAGCATTCCTTGTGTCAAGCCACTCCTGAACTAGAGACAACATCAGAAGCGTCTCACCTGGGCTTAGGAGAAAACGGACTGGATTGTTAACAGCTCAGTGGTCCAAAGTCCTCTTTTCAGATGAAAGTCAATTTTGCATTTCATTTGGACATCAAGGTCCCAGAGTCTGGAGGAAGAGTGGAGAGGCATAGAATCCAAATTACTTGAGGTCCAGTGTGAAGTGTCCACTGTCAGTGATGATTCGGGGAGCCATGTCATCTGCTGGTGTTGGTCCACTGTGTTTTATCAAGTCAGTCCAAAGCCAGTGCAGTCGTCTACTAGGAAATTTTAGAGCACTTCATGCTTCCCTCTGCTGAAACGCTTTATGGAGATGCTGATTTCATTTTCCAATAGGACTTGGCACCTGCCCATACTGCCAAAAGTCCCAATACCTGGTTTAATGACCATGGTGTGTATCACTGTTCTTGATTGGCCAGCAAACTCTCCTGACCTAAACCCCATAGAGAATCTATCAAAAGGAAGAGGAGAGACAGCAGAGCCGACAATGCAGACGAGCTGAAGGCCTCGATCAAAGCATCCTGGGCTTCCATAACACCTCAGCAGTGCCACAGGCTGATCGCCTCCATGCCACGCCACACTGATGCAAAAGGAGCCCTGACCAAGTATTGAGTGCCTATGGACAGACTTGTCAGTAGGCCAACATTTCTGTATTAAAAACCATTTGTTTTTATTGGTCTTATGTAATATTCTAATTTTCTGAGATACTGAATTTTGAGGTTTCATTACCTGTAGGCTATAATCAGCAAAATGAAAAGAAATAAACGCTTAAACTACTGTATATCACTGTGTGTAATGAATCTATATAATGAGTTTCACTTTTTGAATTGAGTTACTGAAATAAATGAACTTTTCAATGATATTCTAATTTATTGAGATGCACCTGTACATGCATCTTTCCCTTCCTGCTGCTTTAACACATAAATGATTAATATCATCTAATAATCATGAAAATTTAATGGTTAAATCAATTCTTACAGGATATGAAAACACATTTTCACCAGCTATGAGGTGCCGTTTAGGACACAAATCATTATTAGCAATATAATATGCTATATTACAGTTTACATAAAAGAAAGGATCCCAATTTTCCAGCACACAAGCAATTACGATGACGTCGTCCTGCATTCGATATATTCTCTGATCAAAAGAAGAGTCAGCCTTCCTGCACAGGAGAGGAGACAGAAATTGAGCACACCGCCAGGTCAGTGGACGATTTTAAATGTTCACAGAATCAACCAACGGGTGACAGAAATGTAACGCGGTGAGTCTGCGAACTTGTTAAATCGGCAGCGGACAACCAATTCCTGTCTATTTCACCTTACAGCGCAGTTGCAGGGTTGTCGAGCGCAGCGGAGCTGGGGAGTGCCGCGATCTCAAAAATCTGACAATATATATATAAAGTCGGTAGTCTTCTTTTCCCTCACGTAATAAATAACATAAAAATGGCTGATCCGCGCGCGCATGCGCACAGTTCCTGCCTGGACAATCCTTCCCCCGCCTTCCAGTGCCGCGTGACGTCTTCCATGGCGACGGAAACTTAAGCTGTGCTGCCGCCCCACACTGGACAACGGATGAGAGGAGAGTTAGGCGTGCGAATGCTTTTAGAAAGACTCGTCAAGAGAGACAGAAGGTGAGTGCTCTCTCTGGGTGTGGGTTTATGGACGGCAGAGTTTTCATTCCCTGCATTCAGTTATTGCACGGTGGTTGAATTAGAGGAGAACAACGCTGTGCTCGAATGAATCTCCCCAAGGCTTTCCGCTTGTCTTTGCTATTTATCGGTGTCTGTTGGTCGGTTCACGTTATCAAATGAATTTCTGCTTCAAAGCACCCCCCCCCCCCCCCCCCAACACACACACACACACACACACGTGTATCATCCTCCATTTAATTCCTTTCTATATGGTAACAGCCTAGGTGGGAAGGACTAAATCAGACTAAGATAAAGTTAACTTGATGTTCGACATTCGGACTTGGAAAGTTTAGTATCTCCGTTTTTTCCCCCTAAAAGTCACAATTTCTTTTGAAAAAAGCTATCAAAACGCAAAAGTCCGAAATGGGTGATCCAACTGGCTCGCCTGCCCCAGTGGAGAACTCGCATTCCTTTTCTCTCGAAGGTCGAGTTGCCACAGTATAGTTCTTCAATCATAACCTTCTCGAATCCGCGAATTGGAGAAGACTGCAATTCCGCACTCACAGGGCTTCGATTTCGGCTTTTCTTTTTCCATTAAGTCCGTGGTCTCCGTTTTAAAGATGTTCTCGTTGTTGATGATCGGAAGGCCGTTGAAAGTGCAGGCATGTCTGATGAGTAAAAGAGAAAACCAAACAAAATGGACTGGGTTCAGATACCAAGAAAAGAGTGTGAACGTGTGTGTGTGTGTTCGCACAGTAGCGGTGTTAGCCAGTTTCACCCTGGTAGTTTACGACAGCAAGCCTCGGTTCTACTGCTGTCAGCGGAGTGTATCAGAAGTTTTATGCAACTGAGTACTTTCTGTATGTGATACTGGTTGGTTTTTTTATTTTTACTGGGGTTAATACTATTAGTTCGCTGGAGCTCCTTGCTCTTGAAAATTCTTCATGCATTTAATTACCCTGTAGCAAAATATGCAAGCATTGATCTTCCTAGTTACTGATCTTGTCTTTTGCTGATGGTCATTGGGGGGAAAATAGAATTTTATAATAGTCTGTATTGTTTTGAATTCAAACATGTCATTAGTAAGAATAATGGGAAATTTTGGTGTACTGCATTCATATAATTTCATCCCTCCAGCAACAAGGGTGACTCAGTCAGAATTGAATGTAATGCTTTGGTCTGTAATCTCATGCCATCACAAAGATGTGAATGGAGGATTAAGAACTTAATTGTAGTTTACTTTAACTTTTTAGCTGACCCTGCGCTCTGATCCCCAAAGGTCATGCAAAAAGAGAATTTCCATTTGAGGTGTAATGCAGTATACCAAATTATACAGCATTGACTTTTGTGTGGTACATACAGTGAATTGAACATTTAAGCATTGTGCATAAAAAGGAAAAAAAGTGGGGTAAAAATTGTATTGTAAACTATGTACAATGTTCCAGTGCTTAAAGTGGAGCCAACTTACTGATGGTTCTGTTTTGTCTGTGTCTGTTTAGTGTTTTGCCCCTTCTTGCTTTTTTTTACTTTGCCTGGCAACATATTAGTTACACATGCATGGAGGTTGTGATGTGCTTTGCTGTGCTATGATAACATTTGGTTTGGCTCTGGGTTGGAGGCAGGGAGTATAGGGGCCCAATAAAATGCACTGCAATGTCTACCACCTGTCTGTGGGATACTCCTATAATGAGCTGAGCATTTTAACCTAACAAGGTATGCCATAGCTCCCAGCTTGTGTTTTTTTTACACAGAGCTTGAAGTGAACTGAAACATATTACAGGCAGTTCATGGTTTTTGCTTTGTGAGCTGGAATGTAGCAGATCATTGTGGTCTAGCCTCAAAGAGGACACCCCAGTTCTCCACAATATGGTGTGTATTTTATAGGGCTGCAACTAATGATTATTTTGGTAGTCGACTAATCGTTCAATTTATTTTTCGATTAGTCACAATTATTTCAAGCCGGACTATTTTGATGCCTGCGACCTATGGTTGCACATCCTGTTCTGGGCTCCAGTGCATGTCTTACCTCATCTGCTCACGAATGTCACCCTGATGTCTCTGCATTAACACGATTAAAATTAATAACAATCAAGTTAAAATAACAACCAGTGAAACATATGAATTTGAAAATAATCAGATTTTTTATATTAGTGTGACCATCACAATAAAAAAGAAATATATTAAACAATACAAACTAAAGTGCACGTCGTCTTTAAACAAAAAAAAGTGCATTTAACTTAACCAAAAAATACATCATTAAAATTGAAATGTTTTTCATATTTTAGTAATAAATAACAAAATGTAGACAAACTATATAATGTGTAAAGCCTGAAGTGCAAAGATCAAATAAACACATAAATTTAATTGTTTTCTTACATATTTACTTCACACACTCAAAAGGCCCATAGGCTGGTTGGCACATAGGCATGTGCCCAGGCACGGTCACAGTTAAAAACCGTATGCCTCTACACCTTATACAAGGCAAGGCTGTCACTAACTAACTAACTGAAGAATGTTTACTCCAAGCTGTTAGAAATGGCAAGAATATACCAATACGGTAATCCCTCGCTGTATCGTGCTTCGACTTTCGTGGCTTCACTCCATCGCGGATTTTATATGTAAGCATATTTAAATATATATCGCAGATTTTTTGCTGGTTTGCGGATTTCTGCGGACAATGGGTCTTTTAATTTCTGGTACATGCTTCCTCAGTTGGTTTGCCCAGTTGATTTCATACAAGGGACACTATTGTCAGAAGCTACCCAACCTGAGTGTGTATTACGCATTAAATAAAACTCCTCAAATATATTGTGAGCATGGGGGCTGTTCGCACCCCTAGAGGATACGGCCGCTGCTCAAAAAATGCTGAAAGATTACCTTCACATTGCTCCCTTCCTTGCTGGGCTTACATGTGGCTGCTTTGTCAAGCGATATGCTTCCCGCATGGTGCTTCGCATACTTAAAAGATCAAACAGCACGTATTGATTTTTGATTGTTTGCTTTTCTCTCTCTCTCTCTCTTGGTCTGACATTCTCTGCTCCTGACGGAGGGGGTGTGAGCAGAGGGGCTGTTCGCACACTGGCCTAGAGGATACGGATGCTCCTCTAAAAAAAATACTGAAAGACTACCTTCACATTGCTCCCTTCCTTGCAGCTGCTTTGTCCGGCGGTGCTTCACATACTTAAAAGCCAAACAGCCCTATTGATTTTTGTTTGCTTTTTCTCTCTCTCTCTCTCTCTCTCTCTCTCTCTCTCTCTCTGACATTCTCTGCTCCTGATGCGCACTCCTTTGAAGAGGAAGATATGTTTGCATTCTTTTAATTGTGAGACGGAACTGTCATCTCTGTCTTGTCATGGAGCACAGTTTAAACTTTTGAAAAAGGGACAAATGTTTGTTTGCAGTGTTTGAACAAAGTTCCTGTCTCTCTATAACCTCCTGAGTTTCTGTGCAAATCTGTGACCCAAGCATGACAATATAAAAATAACCATATAAACATGGTTTCTACTTCGCGGATTTTCACCTTTCCCAGGGGGTTCTGGAACGCAACCCCCATGATCAAGGAGGGATTACTGTACAATTCTGTTTACGGGGGTTATAGGAACCTCCCATAGTTTATGCATTGTCATCGAATAAATATTCAAGAATCTTCTAGAACTAGGAAAATGGCTCTTACAATTTTTCTTCATACAGAGAACCACAGACACAAGGAATAAGTTGCAGAGTACTACAGTAGAGAGTAGGACTTTAGGGACCTTCAAACACATGACCTGATGTAATTTTGGAGAACTTCGGTGGATAGGATTGACAAGCTTTGTTGAGCTGAATGGCCCGTTCTCATTTCAATTTTTTCTAATATCCTGACCATTCCTCTACATAACTTATGGCACAATTCTGGGACCCCAACAACACTGATTTTGGCCAAGTAGTGAGTACTGCTGGCTCACAGCTTTGGAAAATGGTCCTTTTCTGCCAGCTACTTGAACCTTCATTCCCAAGTATGTTTTATAATTGATAATTTGATATGAAGAGTAGTGATTTACTGTTGACGTATGTTGAATAAACCTTAACTGACAAGGTGTTGTAAAATGCAATTCTAAAGGTCTTTAGATCTAAATGATTCAGTTTTAATGGAGTTGAATTCTGTTCTTTCCACAGTGGGAACGAAAAAAGCTGATGTTTTACTGTGACCTCTAGATGGATGCGCAAGAGGGGATATGTAAAGCTGGTGTAAATAACCTCAACATAATCACTGTACGTGTTAAGGAGGAGGAGGACTGTGAATGGGAGAGCATCCACCCTAAACAGGACAGTCTGGGGATTAAGAAAGAAGATTGTGAACTGGAGTCGTTTGGCATTAAAGAAGAGGCTGAAGAAAAGTCTGTCGGCATTGATGTGCGCAACAAGTATGAAAGTGTAGAGGAAGACGACCTTCATTTTGGCTGTCGGGATGGAGCAGAGATCGGGTTATTCTCCTCTCAAAGCAATGACTCTTCACATTTAGAGCCTTCCATTGATGTGAAGTCTGAATCATTACAGGCTGCAACAAATTTGACTGGGGAAGTTTCATCTGTTAGAATTCCGAAAGATCAGCTACCACCTGCAAATCAGCCTAAAAAAAGTAAGTATAAAATTACAATAAGTGAACGTTTTAGGGTCATTGTGGGCTAATGGGCCTGAAAGGAACGTTTTGTGTTTATGTGAAACTTTGAAATACTGTACAGTGAAATTGAGTCTGAGCATTTATCGATGACTAATTTTGTAAGGTTTAGCAAATTGCTGTTCTTGAATTTAAGTTGTGAATTTGTTCAAACTCGCCAACACTCTTTGGTAAAGAGTGCTATTCGAAAATAGTTGCAAGAATGAATTTGTGAACCCTTTGGAAATCCTCAGATTTCTGCATTATTTCGTCCAAACCATGTGGTCGGATCATCCACTAAATTACGACAGCAGACAAACGCTATTCTCAAACAAATAACACGCTAACAATTGGACGACTTGTTGTCTTTCCTGAACACGATGTTTAAACATCTGCAGTCCAGTCTGTGATTCCATTCCAACCCCCCCAAAAATCTGTCTTGACTAACTGGCCTCTACCAAGCATTTCCTGTAGCTGCTGATCAGCTATCAATTTCTCCCATTCCTCTTTTTTTCCAACCTTTTTTTGTTCCTAGATGTTGCTGGGATTCCCCTCTCAGTTGCCTCTCCAAGTTGGGCCACAGCCGGTTAATTTCTGTTGAGTTATGGACGTTGATTGGCTATTCCAGAACACCCAGTTCCTTCTGTCATTGCATTAAAACCAGAAGCCCCCATCATAGTTAAATGTTAATTAAATTATGGTGAATTTTAAATGAGTGCAGCGCTGTAAAAGTGTTTTTTAAAAGAGCAATGATATTTTGTTCCACATCTTCCAAATACTGATGTTAACTGTTCATTACTAATCAAGTATTTCTTCTTAAATGTCATTCCTTGCTTCTGCATATGTTATGGAGTCACTATGTGGATACCATAGTTTTAGTAACCTATTGTACTGAAATTTGTTATTAATGTTCTCCTAAGCATGGTTTTGTAATCTTTAAAAAATCGGAAGTAGTCTCCCCTCGACTTTCTTTTATACTCCGATATGGGGACGGATATTTGAGAGGCAAACCACAAGACAATGATTATATTTGTACTATGTACTAGGGGGCTTCGCTTGCCAACCCTCTGGCCTGTGCTTCGCGCCAGCCACTTCACGTCCCTGCCGAACTCGTATGTGGATTTCACTTTCACCAAACAACAAAACTTTTAATTCTCGCGGATACACTTCTTCATTGGGAGGAGACACTACTTTTCCCTGATGGCAACACAAATTGGGCAATCTACAGGTCTCAGACTTAAAGTTTAAATCCGAGCAATATATCTTTGATCGCTTTTCGCTGTTCCGTTATTTCACCGAGGAGTAATTTCCATTTGTTTGCGCTAATGCAATCTTTACTATCATTTGTTTTTTTTTTTTTTTTTTTCAGACTTTCTAATTTTCGTACTTCCATTATCTCTAACCTGCTCTGCACGTGTATCACGCCAACTTTTTTGAATTCTTTACAACAATCTACTTCTACTTTTTGTCTTTTATTTCCAGCCTTGGGCGTTGCTAAATCTCTTAGCACAAAGTCTCTTCTCACAGGATGTATAAGTCTCGTCTCTCTTCTCAAATTTTTTTTTTTTTTTTAAATAATAGAGAGCTGTAAATATCTGAAATAAGCAATATGACAGTTTGTAATTATGAAAAGTGTTTTTTCTTTTATGCCATATGTACTATGGATACATTTAAGTAATATTTAAGGAAATGCTATTTTAGTATTTTGGAACAATAAGCCTACGAAATTTCATTTTCTTAATAAAAAAAACTAACACTGTAATCTAGGACACATATATACATAATCTCACAAAAGTGAGTACACCCCTCACATTTTTGTAAATATTTTATTATATCTTTTCATGGGACAGCAGTGAAGATTTGACACTTTGATAGAATGTAAAGTAGTCAGTGTACAGCTTGTACCACAGTGTAAATTTGCTGTCCCCTCAAAATAACTCGACACACAGCCATTAATGTCTACTGCTGGGAACAAAAGTGAGTACACCCTTAAGTGAAAAATGTGTATATGTTATATAATATATAATATAATATACACACACATATAATATATATATATAATTCACCTGCTCACTCACTCACGTCTGTCCGAAGCCGAATGCGCAGTCATCTTCTGCGCAGCTGCCCGAAAAACCTTACGAGACCGACATCCAACCTCAATATCAGAAATTCAGGGAAACATTTCTTAAAAACCAAGTCAATTAAACTTAATTCAAAAGAAGTTAATTAGCAGCAAAAACCGGTCGCTCATTAAGAAAAGGGTTAGAATGAAAACCTGTGGCCACTGCGGCCCTCAAGGACTGGAGTTGGGCACCCCTGGTTTAAACCAATTAATAATACTTTTTCATTGCCTCTACTTCTGTTTTCCCCTGTGCTTTTGCCATTACCTTTTCACAGAACGCCGAGCTTAATGGCTATTTATATTGATTTGCATATTCAAAGAGGCATAATTCTAGGAGGAGTTGGGGAGTGGCAGCAGGCGCATGCATGTGCGTTACTTTTCATGCTGACCGGGATTTATGGAGCGGAAGAACATGGAATTTGGCGAATGCACAGATTTATGCATCTGGAGTTTTTTGTGTGTACGCACATTTCCGCTTTTGTCCTTATGCCATGTTTTAGTGTGAATTCTACACACAGCGTTATGCATGAGGCCCCTGGTGTTTCTGCCATCTCTTTAAAAAAATTTTTTTCTCTGCCTAATGATGGCCTGTTTATTTGCATGAACAGCTCTTTGGTCACTGTGAACTCTCAATAGGATGTCCAATGTAAATTCTACACTTGGAATCAACTGCAGACCTTCTACCGTCTTAATAGGTAATGAAATAATGAGGGACCTGCTGACACCTGGCTATGGAACAGCTGGTCAGTCAAATGTCCAAATACTTTTGAGCCCTTGAAAATGGGTGGACCACATATAAAAATGGCTGTAATTCCTAAACGGCTCATTTTTGGTAAACCCCTTAAATTTAAATCTGAAAGTCTACACTTAAATCACATCTTACTTTATTTCTGGTGGCATACAGAGCCAAAATTATTAAAATTGCGTCACTGTCCAAATACATGTAGACCAGACTGTATAAGTAAAAGACCACTTTTGTAAATTGTTTATCAATACAGTATTCCCTCGCTACTTCGCGGTTCACTTTTCGCGGATTCACGACTTCGCGGGTTTTTAAATACAAGTGATTGCCCGCCTATCGCGGAAGTTATGTTCCAGACCCATCAGCAACAGGAGAAAATCCGCGATATAGAAAGACCATATAAATAAACATTTTTATAGTTTAAGCCTTAAAATACCCATCCCACATGCTTTAAACACATGTAAACTTATAAAACACACTTTGTTAACACATATGATATGTGAATGTCGGGCTAAGGATATGAGTAACATCTCACTATTATAAAACATTTTAACTTCACGCAAGACAAGACAGTGAGACAGGAAAATAGGTGATGTACACCTAAAAGCCTGATTGTACAGGCTTTTAAATTATTGACACGCAGAGCGACAAGCAGCACAAAGTCCACTTCTCCTTAGCGTTCATTCAGCTCCCCACCCCCTTGACAATGCGAAGTGCCAGGAGCGTGCGCCTCCGGGGAGGGGGGGAGGGTTTGAGCGAACGTGAGTTCAGCCCTCACACACCCCCATTCCTCCTCCTCCTCCTTCCGAACGCGCAGAGCAACAAGCAGGCATTTTGGTAGAAGCAGCACAAAGTCCATTTCTGCTCTGCTGAGAGTTCAGCTGCCCCGCTTCACAAAGCGAGTGCAGACACATTGACGTCTGATCGCTGCGTGCAGTGTGCAGTGTTGGTCTGAGGTCTTTAAGAGCGTAGAAAGTGTTTAAGAGCGTAGAAAGTGTTTAAGAGCGTAGAAAGTGTTTAAGAGCGTAGAAAGTGTTTAAGAGCGTAGAAAGTGTTTAAGAGCGTAGAAAGTGTTTATAAGAGTGTGGGAAAGGTTAACGAGAGTGAGAAAGGTTTATAAGAGTGTGGGAAGGGTTTATAAAGCCTTAAAATATGTATAAATAATAAAATAAATATAGGTCGCTACTTCGCGGATTTTCACCTATCGCGGGGGGCTCTGGAACGTAACCCCCGCGATAGATGAGGGATTACTGTATTTTATGTTTAAAGTAATGGCTGCTAATACAGTGTAAGCAACTTAATGGGACTGATTGGTATCGGATTAACATGCTCATTAGTAAATAAAGAATTAAAGCTATAAAAACCTCATTTAAATAAATTGTGATGCGATTCCCATGTAACAATCATAAATTCCTGGTACATTACAATAAAACACAAAAAAGACCAAACTTCGTTTTATTATTTCTACATTGACCCCAAAAGACATACATAAATCATTGAGTAACAGAGCTTCATTAAGCTAGAAATTTCAGTTAAGAAACAGAACTTTCTTGGAACAAAAACCTGCAGCCAATTTGGGTCCCCAGGACTGGGAGCCATTGGACCACAGTAATGTGAATTGCACATTGTATTTGAAATGTAAGGCTTGAAATCTAAAGTTTTCAGTGGTGGTGATTGTTGGGTTTTTTTTTTTTTTGATAAAATAGAGCCATAATAAAGTCTACACATACAGCCTCATTACTTTATTTAACATTTATTTCTATAGCACATCTTCATACAAATTACGTAGCTCAAAGTCCTTTGAAAGATGAAGAAAGAAAAATATTAAAATAAGATTAGGCAGTACTATGTAACAAAGAATAACAACAACAACATTTATTTATATAGCACATTTTCATACAAAAAGTAGCTCAAAGTGCTTTACATAATGAAGAAAAGAAAAAATAAGACAAAATAAGAAATTAAAATAAGACATTGGTTAACATAGAAAAGGAGTAAGGTCCGATGGCCAGGGTGGACAGAAAAAACAAAAAATCCAGAAAGCTGGAGGAAAAAAAAAAAATCTGTAAGGGTTCCAGGCCATGAGAACGCCCAGTCCCCTCTGGGCATTCTAACTAACATAAATGAAATAGTCCTCTTTGTATTTAAGGTTCTCATGGAAGGACTTGATGCTGATGGTCATACAGACTTTTGGCTTTTAATGCATCCATCATTGTTGAAACATCATGGTGCTTTGGGTAGATGGACACCGGAAAAGGAAACCGAAGAGAGAGTAGGGGTTAGTACAGATTTTGAATGAATAGTTATTATAATGAATTGGATATACAGAGTATCAGGATTTAAATTACAGTGAAGTTATGAGAAGGCCATGTTAAAGTAATGTGTTTTCAGTAGTTTTTTAAAGTGCTCCACTGTATTAGCCTGGTGAATTCCTACTGGCAGGCTATTCCAGATTTTAGGTGCATAACAGCAGAAGGCCGCCTCACCACTTCTTTTAAGTTTTGCTCTTGGAATTCTAAGGAGACACTCAGTTGAGGATCTGAGGTTACGATTTGGAATATAAGATGTCAGACATTCCGATATATTAGATGAGGCGAGATTATTTAAGGCTTTATAAACCATAAGCAGAATTTTAAAGTCAGTAAGGTCCAATGGCCAGGAGGATGGAGAAAAAAAAAAAAAAGAAAATCTGCAGGTGTTCCTACGCCATGAGACCAATCGGCCCCCACTGGGCAAATCCACCACTGATGCCAGCACGCATTTGGATGTGCAGAGTGTTGTATTTGGTCCACAGTACAATCGAGTTTGACACCCTGGCTATAAGAGAAGGTGCTAGATAAGTTAGGATTGATGCTTAAGATCGTCTTGACTCAATCAAACAGGACCTCACCATGAACAGGAATACCAGAACTCGCGTCTGGAATCGGGGCTGGGAGTGGTGATCACTGATGAGCAAGTGATAAGATGATGGCCCACAGACTAGTCTGGCATAACCTGACAAAAACACCTAGAGCCACCATGTTGGCTCCCATGATGAAATATGATAGTTAAGTGCAGTGACAGCAGGGGATGAGCAAGAGTAGGAGATGGATCCATTGGACCTTGGTAACTAATGACTACTGACTCTTGGCACATGAAACGTTGATTCTCTGGTGTGGCGTATGACCTGGAGCTTATGAAGAATGTTGAAACTACTGATCAGATATAGTAGGACTCTGTATTGGCTTTTGAAACACAATTCTCGGGCAAGAGTGGTCTCACTTTTAGTCAGACGTTTCCCCTGTGGAGTGACCTCAGGTGGGTGTGTATAAATTTTTCTTCCAGTGGATTACAAAGTTGTGTCAATGAAATTTCAAGTTGAAATGAGGAGAACTCTGTGTGTGTGTGTGTGTGTGTGTGTGTGTGTGCGTGTGCGTGTGCGCGTGCGCGTGCGCGTGCGTGCGTGCGCCAAACAACTGTTCAGAGTATCATTCAGTTGTCCTGTCAGATCAAGGAGTATTGCAATCATTGGAAGGAAAGATTCTCTCATTAGATTGGAGATCCAGCTTGGATTTGCAATAGAAAAACCTAGGAGCGGGCATTCAGCCAGTTCGCTGACATCTCCAGGATTGTCACTTTTTATTTTTAACTTTCTCTTTTACAATTTTAATCTTCACTGTTTGTCAACTGGCCATAGTTTATCAATTAATTAATGGACAAATGTTGTTGGTTTCCATTTGTGTTTAATCCGTAACTACATTGTTCTTTGTTTGCTTAAACAAATCTGCATTTGTATGTGTACCAGTTCTGTATTTAGTAATTAGTATCCTCTAGATTTTCATTTTAACTGCGAATTTCTCACCGGGCCCTGCACCTGTAGTCTGTGAAGAGTGCAATACAAACCATAATTTGGTTTCTTTTAGACACTTTGGATACAGTGCTTAACACGGCATCCTGTACTGACTGTGTAGACCTGCTGGGAGACCTCAACGGGCTTGCAGAGAAAATACGGGAAATGTAAAAGGGTCTAACTGGTTAGAATGACCTATATGATTTGAACCAAGGTGGTGAATTATTGAATTTTTGTGCTGGTCTTGGGTTGCCAATAACAGTGACAATGTCTGTCATGAGCCTTCCTGGTAACCGAAAACTATGTTTTCTAGTTTGTGATTGACTGGCTTTGTTGTCTACTTAGAGGCCATGTGGTAAAGCGAAGGCTAAGCTAAATCACTCGGATGACCCAATGCCTCTGTTCAGAATGGCAGTCATCAGGTTCATATAGTCTGAACAGAACACGTTAAAGACCTTCGTAGTGGAGGCTACTGCAAGGACGTCTGGCCAGGCACGTGTAGATGCCCGACGTGGCGGTGATCCTCGATGTAATTTGAAGACACCAGCAGTAAAGAAAGCTGTTTGCTTCAAAGGGGCCTTCCAAGCAATATTGGCAAGAAAAACTCCTGATTTGACTAAAATGAACCAAAAGAGTAGCACTGGCTTCTGTCTGATTTAATGAATGCCAACGAAACGGTGAATTACGGGTGCTTATGTTAATAACAGCAGCATTTATCTCTACAGCACATTTTCATACGACACTGGCTCAAAGTGCTTTATAAGATGTCAAAGAGTTACGTGAAAAGAAAAACCGGTAAGATTAGGCAATAACATTAAAGAGTATGTAAAAATAAAACAAGGTGAGATGGCTGGTTAGGCTGGAGAGAGGAAAAAAAATCTGCAGGAGTTCCAATGCCAAAAGACCACCGAACCCCCACTGGGCGTTCTACCCAACGTGAATGTTCATTCCTCTTAGTTTTCATGCTGCACATGCTAGGTTTGTTGAAGTTGGTCTCGCGAACAGCTGAGACACCCGTCTTCATCCCCATCATCCCAGGGGGTTGCGTGGTGCCTTGATCAGGTGGTGGTGGCACAGATTGCCACCACAGAAGAACCATAAAAAATGGCAGAGAATAGTGGAGATTAGTACAGATTGTTGATCCTTGAAGAATATGATAACTCTATACCTATATAGTCGATTTAGGAATACAACTGAAATGTAGCTATGAAAAAGACAAAATGAGTTTTTAGCAGGTTTATATACAGTATATACTCACATAAGTTGGGTCTTGAAACCGAAACAATCGATCATAAAATCAGACCCTGACTTGTACGGCCGTTCAAAAAATAAACCTCTTCTTGCCTCCTCCAATCTCACACCAGTTTCTTCAGACACATCAAATTTTGTTGCAGCAGTGCAGTTAATTTCTTTCACCACTTCAATGATGTTTAATTTTAAACCAGTTTCATATTTTCTTCTGATCGAACACTCCATCGTAGATAAGGGATGTTCTTACGATAAAGGTTTATAAGGGTGTGAGATACAAAAAACACTAATCGGTGCAAATGTCGCTTCAGAATAGTTTGGGCATTACCTTGCGGTCACGTAGGGACAGTACACAGGAACATAAAAAGGACATGTGCTCCGTGGTTACTCTCTCAGGTGGGCATTAGCATATCGCAATCTCTTGGACCAATAGTGTGACTTTTCCGCATTTGACTTATATGACCGACATTATAAAATACCAGAGATTATATGATAAAATCAAGTCTCGACTTATCCATGGGAGAACCTAAACGCGAATATATACGGTAAATGTTTCACAGTATTCGCCTGGAATATTCCTATTGGTAAAGTATTCCAAATTTTAGATGCGTAATAGCAAAGAGCCACGTCATGACTTATTTTAAGTTTGGCTGTTGGAATCCTAAGCAGACCACCATTTGAAGATCTAAGGTTATGACTTAAAGTGTACAGGGACAGGCATTTCAAACTATAGGACGGGCCAAGACTATTTAAGGCATTATAAATCCTTAGTAGCATTTTAAAGACTATTCTGAACAACACAGGTAACAAATGTAACAATGCTAAAACTAGTGTGATGTGCTCAAATTTTCTTTTTCTACTTAAGATTTGGCCTGATGGCATTTTGCACTCCTAACAGGACTACCTAAGAAAGACATAAATCAACTGCAAATAGCGCATTACAGCAATCTAGACGACTAAATAAAGGATAATTTTTCAGAGTCTTGTAAAGTTATGATGTCTAACTTTTACAATATTCCTTAAGTGGAAAAAATGCAGTTCAAGTAGTCTGATTGATATGCGTTATACTGTAAAGTTTACGTCCGGGCCAATGATTACCCCTAAATTCTTTACCTCCGTCTTAATTTTTAAACCTAAGGGATTAAGTTTGTTCCTATTGCCCTTGCTATATCCACATTTGCCAGCCATTAATATTTCTGTTTTTTCCTTATTTAGTTTTGGAAAGTTTCTACTCATTTAATCGGAAATACTGGTAAATCACAGACTCGGAGAGACAAGAGCATCTGGGTCATCAGGCGCTATAGATAAAGCCATGTGTCATCTGCTTAGCTGTGGCAGCTCAACTTGTCTTGACGTGAGATAATCTGACCTCATGGAAGCATGGAGATTGAATAAAGTGCAGCGGACCTAGAATTGATTCTTGTGGTACACCTTATTAAATATCATGGGTGTCTGAAGTACAGCCGCCACAACTAACACATTTGTCTACCTGTTAAGTAAGACTGGAACCAATTTAAGATGCTGCCAGAGAAGTCCCACCCCCATTGTCTAAGGCAGTTTATAAGAATGCTGAAGTCTGTCTTGTCAAATGCTGCACTCAAGTCTAAGAGAACAATTGGTTACATGGCCTCTGTCCACATTAACCCGCAAATCATTTACTACTTTAACCAGTGCAGTTTTTGTAGTGTGATTTGTTCTAAAACCTGACTGAAACTTGGCAAGAATTGATGGTTGAACCAAGTAATCATTTAGCAGCTTAAAAACTGCCTTTTCTAGAGTTCTAGAAAGTGTGACAGGTTACAATTTGGTCTAAAGTTGTCAAAGGCAGAGCAGTCAAGGTTTGTTTTTCTTGAGCAGGGGTTTGGCAACTGCAGTCTTTAGACAGTCAAGCACCCTATCAATAAGGACATTGACAGGACATAAAGACGTCTTTGAAACAGCCTGTTGGACTGGTCAAGGAGGCAGGTGGAAGGTTTAAGATGAGAAATTGTTCTACGCAGTTCGGGTCAATCCATTCCAGTGAAAGAATTTAACTCGCTTAAAAGGGAATGCTAGGATTCAATGGGATTAATTTTGGGGGTGTGTACTATACAATTATCATTTTATTTTTTTTTATATATATATATATATATATATACATACTAGGGGGCTCTGCCCACTCCCGGGTTTGGTTTACCGGATTTACAATTTAAATAGATTATTTTCATGGTAATTGTTACATATGAATTATTATAACTTTAAAAGTTTTGTAAAAACAATACTTGTCCTTTATTTCCGGCCCTGGGTGTGGTTAAATCTTTCTCACAGGAGAGATAATGCTGCTCGCGTTGTGAAAGGAGTGTGGCTCAACGCATGCTAAAGAGATGCCACCAGATCATCTGCTGTCTGTGTGTCTGCTGCTGGTGAGCTGCCTGTTCTGCTTGTCTCGCTGCCCGATCATTTCAAAGTCTGTACAGCAGCTGTCCTTTTTTGCCACTTCGTGTCTCTGCCACTTGGCGTTGTGAAGGGGTGTTAGGGTGTCTGAACGTGCGCTAAGGAGAAGCGGTCGGATCATCTGCTGGCGAGCTGTGTGTTTTGCTTATCGTTTTAAGAGCTGGGAGCACATGAAGCGTGTATGCCAAAAGCAATCCAACAACTGCTATGTTAGATGTTTGTGGACTTGTTTAAAATGATGCCTCACTGCCTTGTCTTGCGTGACGTTGTAAAAAAAACTTTTCCTTTACTTCTGGCCCCGGGCGTGGTCAATGCTTTCTCGCAGGACGTATAATGCTGCTTGCGTTGTGGGGGGGCAGGCGGCTGAACTCATGCTAAGTAAGGAGATGCCGTCGGATCATCTGCTGTCGTGTGTCCCGTCGATCATTTAAAAGCCTGTACAGCAGCTGTCCTTTTGCCACTTCGTGTCTCTGCCGCTCGAGTTGTGAAGGGAGGAGGGAGGGGTTTAGGGTGGCTGAACGCAAGCTAAGGAGAAGTGGTCGGATCATCTGCTGGCGAGCTACCTGTTCTGCTTGTCGTTTTAAGAGCTGGGAGCAAGTTAAAGTGCCTCTCGACGGACTTCAAATTGTCTTCCAAAAAGATCACCTCTCTTCTCCCTAGTCTTCCTCCCAAAGATTTGTTTTTATAATAAAGAGATAAATATATATATATATATATATATATATAAAATGGCAAAAGCCTCAAGTCTCCCTCATTGTTTTTAGAAGGCATTCCATTGTGTGAGCTGGGTTTAGAAGATCGATAGTTGAAAATAATAATAAAACTCTTGTATTACCAGCATTTTCATTTAGAGAGAGAAGACTGCCTCTCAATGCTGTCTGCATTGTTATATTCAGTTGTTAGTGCCTTTGATATTTCATAGTGAACTATCAGTTTAGTTTTTCTCCATTTATGCTCTGCTCTCTAGCGTGTTGTCTTTAAATCAGACACTTTTTGGGGTCTTTTAGTCCTTAATTGTCTTTTCAGGGCCAGTGTGTCAGCTGCAACTCTCACCTCTGCATAAAAACTTTCTTCCTTACTATTTACACAGTTAACATTATTAAGGTAAGCACTACAATCAGACTGTTTAGAATATTAGCAAACACTGAAGCTGCAGATGTATCAATGTTTTTGACAGTACACTTTGCATTAGTTGTCTGTATTGCTACATTAAATATGCAAAAATGATCCGATATACCAATATTCACGACCTGTCCCGCATCAACGTTTAATCCTTTTGAAATCACTGAATCTACCTCATGTTCTCCCTTATGCGTGGGCTGGCTGACATGCTGTGGTCAAAAGCGTGCAGTAAGTTCATGAATTCTCTTGCATTTGGGTCACACTGGTTGTCCACATAAAAATTAAAATCACCTACAATTGGGAACCTGTCATCGTCAATTGCTATTGTGACATGTGAGTTCCTGTCTTGCACCCCAAAACACGAGACTGAGTCTCAGTACTTTAGCAATACCAGCTTTATTCAGCTGGTAAAAAGGAACAGAAAGGTTATTTATTGTAGTGGGATCTACCACTCTCCTATACACAGACACTGCAGTCAGGCAGGGTCGTAGCCAAGTATTACTGTTCCCTGCATTTATAATGTTTCTTGCATCACCCATCGACGACATGTGCTTATATAGCATGACCGCATTTGGCTTGTAGTTGCTTCTGTGGCATTCCGCTGAAGCGCTGTGAGCCTACGGTTGCCCCAGCAATGGATAAGCAGTCTTCCACAGACTCGCCAGTCGTGCTTCACTTCGGCATGTTGTCCCGTTTTGGGGGGGACAACAGAGTTCAGAAATTTCATAATATAAACACTAATCTGAGAATTCCTCAAAAGATGCATTATATTTTGGAAGTCTATAGTCGGTCAAAACGAGAGACTGGGAGACTCCTTGAGCAACAACAGCAAGGTACTCAAAAGATGGGAACGTACCAAAACTGCATTTGTACTGTTTTAATTGGCTCCAGCAAATACTTGCTAATCTGCCACCTTTTTGCCTTGGCAAACCAAATGAGCAAAACTGTAATTTGGAGGTGCTGCTTCAGTTGACACTGCTGCCTCATCTGAGCGGAGACACTTTTAACTTGGTGAGAGAGAGTCAATTTTCCAATCGCTGAAAAGATCATTAATGTAAATCATCTTGCTGTTATAATGCTCTAATATTTAGCAGAGACATATTTAAGGTCTCGGGAAGAGCAGAGCTGAATCGGACTATTAAAACAGCTTGAAAGCAATTTTGTTCCTTATAGTTCAGTTTTATTTTTTTTATATTGGGTTTTCATTGAGTACAGTGGTGTGGAGTGCCTGGCGTTTCTAACTACAATGCTGTGACATACACCCTTAAACTAGACATTATTTTCACACATGAATGTGTATGTTTAATTAAATACACATTAAAACAGAGCAAATTTCAGTTTGATTAGTGTAACAGTACTTGTCCATTAACGTGTAAATGTCTCCAGTGAGTCGCAAAATCCTGGTGTCTCTTCCCACTCAGAGTATCAATGCAGACACAAATAACTGCACTCATCCTGGGTTTTCTTATCTTCCGACTTTTCTCCTGGATGACTGCAGCTCCTCTAGGCCTGTGTATTAATATATTACTTCGCTAATTCCTCTGTTTTGATTTAACTAAGCCTTTCTGATATTCATTTTAAATTAGTCTTAGCTGTGGAGAAATGTCAAGGACACATTCTGATCATTTCACATGCTTGGCATTCTGTTTTATGACTGGGTTTCTTTTAAATATCATAACCATTAATCAAATAAAATGAAAACAAAATAATATTTTATGAGTTGGTTGGCAAAATTGTGATGCATTTCTATAATGTGGTTAAACAAAATATGACCCTTTTATTCTTGTCAGTTGGTTCTATCACTTGTGATCTATTTAATTTACTGTTTCAACTTATGCTTATACAAGGATATTTGTAATTGCAACTAGCGTTTATTTAATGTTGTAACTTAATGTCAATAACAGAGTGGATTAAAAAAATAACCTTTTATTTTCTCTTTAAACTTCATACAGAAAACAAACGTCACTGTTGTTCTGAATGTGGCAAACAATTCTGTCGCAAGAGTAGTCTTCAGATACATATGAGAATTCACACTGGAGAGAAGCCGTATTGCTGTCATGAATGTGGCAAACAGTTTTCACAAAGAAACACTCTTCAGAGACACACCAGAATTCACACAGGAGAAAAGCCATTTTGCTGTTCTGAATGTGGTAAACAATTCCGCCGTAGCAGTAATCTTCAGAGCCACCAAAGAATTCACACTGGAGAGAAGCCATATTCTTGTTCTGAATGTGGCAAACAGTTTGCACACAAGTGCAATCTTCAGAGCCACCAAAGTATTCACACAGGAGAGAAACCTTATTGCTGTTCTGAATGTGGCAAACAATTTGCACAAATGAAACATCTTTGGGGCCACACAAGGATTCACAGTGGAGAGAAGCCATATTGCTGTTCTGAGTGTGGCAAACAGTTTTTGCTAAGAAGCAGCCTTCAGAGGCATAAAAGAGTTCATACAGGAGAGAAGCCGTACTGCTGTTTGGAATGTGGGAAACAATTTTCACAAAAAAATACTCTTCAGATCCACAAAAGAATTCACACAGGAGAGAAGGCATATTGCTGTTCTGAATGTGGTGAACAATTCTCGCATGCCATCAATCTTCGGTGCCACAAAAAAATTCACACCAAAGAGAATTCACCACATATCCGACCAGATAAAGGAAAATGAGGAGGCATTTGTCACTTGGGACTTGCCAGTTCCAACAATCGGAAAATTGGATGCCCGAAAACAAGACGTTGAAGCAAAACATTCTGATGAACCATGGAGTGTTGACATTTCAGTCCCAAGTGATTATTCTATGCTCACAATTTAAAAGGAAATGTATAAGAAAATCTAAGAACTGAAATTACGCAACTGGCTCCAGGAGCCACAGGTCTTGCTAAACAGACAAATTTAAGTCCAACTAAACACCCTACTAATTACCATCAATCCATACGAACTACAGAAACGAGCATTATTAGGGACAATACAAGTACATTGCTTGGCAGAAGATTTAAGGGAATAACAGTAGCAGTGCAAAAATCATTATTTAAAAAAAAAAAAAATCTTCATGACTCTGATGTTCACTCCTGTCCAACAAGTAAGCACACCAAGCCATTATTGAGAATTTTAACCCCGACCAAAGTTATATTGTTCTGAATGTGGCAGATGGTTTGATACTCACCCAGCAGAGAAACAAGCCTTGAAGTTTTAGTGTCTGGTGAAGGAGAAGGAACTGGAACCTTCCTAACTACTCCAGTTCTGAGAAGGATCTTCACGTGGTTGGCTTTTTTTTTTTAAGATTCAAACCCAATCTCATTAAAATAAACCTACTTTCAAAATATGAAAAGTGTACTAAAAAGTAATTCTTAGTGAGTGCTTGTCTCCCTTGATAAAAAGCGACAGTAACCCATCTTCACATGAAGGCGTGAAGACTTCCAGTGTGGTGTCAGTCCAGATAAATGGTAGAACCAATCGGACAACAAGAGTAGTAACTTGCACAAGAAATCAAGAGGACTGGACATCATCTGGTGGTTCAACTGAAGATAAAGGAGAACTCATGTACTGCTGCTCTCTTATGCAATCAATCTAAAACTTCCAAATACCTCAAAGGATATATCAGGAGGGTGTGCAAAAACGGCAATCCGGAAAAGTAATCTTCCAAGTTAAGATACTGAAGCAGACTAAGTTGTAATATATAATTCTTTTTTAATTAAAGAAATCAAGAAAAAAATAAACCAAGTATGAATGGACCCAGTTGAAAAATGTCACTGCTGGGTTATAACTATTTTCAAATAATGATGCACAAATGACAAAGAGAGAGAAGTCTTGGAGGTGAAACATGATAATAAATGTCTGCATTCAACACTAACTTAAGGCAGCAAATGACAACAGCACTGGATAAGAAAAGTGGCAGAAGGACTCTAGAGGAATATGAAGTAAACAAAACAACACAAATGACAAATGCAGGAAATTTTAAGAAGAGCTTCTGGACCTGATGGAAATAGAAACTGCACAACAATACAGAGGAAAGTTGTTACTGAGAATATTATTAAACTGTACCACATGCAGTATAATAGCTAAGCTCAGCAAGGCCATAACTGAAGTAAAGCAACAGCAACAGTGGGTGATGGATACAACCGGATCAGAACTGTGCAGCAGAACTCATGACTTCTAAACAGAGCAGACGAAAATCGGAGTAAGGAGAAACGAGCAAAACTGCATTCCACCATGGGGACATCAAGCATCTACAGAGGGACGTTTCATTAATCAAGACCTACTGGGAAGATTTGAAATCACACAAACTCAAACCCAAATACACCAACTGTAATCTGAGTATTGCATGTCAACACACAGTGTAAACTTCGCAACAGCAAATAATAAACTCCAAATCTGTGGCAGAAGCAAAACTGTTATTCACAAAGAACGTCTAAAAGAGATGAAGTAGGATTCGACTGTTCAGGAACAATCTGGAGTTTAACTACAGTGCACCAGGTGGAAAAGAACTTGGAATATTTTAGAGAAGCATATAGGAGAATATTCAAGAGCATAATAAGGAAACCGACTGCTTAAACTAGAGGCAGAAAATGAAGAAATGAAATACCCTGAGGTGACCAGAACCAGATCAGAACCACTGCTAACTAGAGGACACCTGGTCCAGACGGCTTAAACTTCTGGATCGGACAACTGATGGTACTACACCAGGATGTGGTCGAGGGCAAACACTTATTAATGTAATATCAGGCCAGATCCCATTCCTAAAACATAAAAATAAGAGGAATTTTCTGGGCAAAGCTGGACAATGATTTTTTTATTTGGTTTATGAAGCAATCAGTATGCAAAAGCCGATATCGTAATGTTCTGTACTTTTTTTTTCTTTTTACAACTACTCCTTCTGTTTAGTAAAATTCACAAAAATCCCCAAAGCTGTTCAAGTCCAACCATGTTGACTCCGCCCATTTTTTTGTCACTGGGGTGGTGAGTGAGGGTCCAAAGAGGAAGAGTTTAGACCAGGTGCTGTTAATTCTATCTGCTAATGGGTGGGTTTTACATGGGATTACAGAGCAAGCAGTAAAAGAGCTAAAGATAAAACCTGCTACTGCATATGAACAGGCCAGCTAGGCATGTGTGGAGTCTGCAACAATCCATCCCACCTCCCCAGCAAAGAAGGAAGGAGGGTCCCTTGCTAAGCAACATTGTATACAATGTCTACTATTCCACTACACACTGTATGTGAATTTCCCCCTGGGATTAATAAAGTATCTATCTATCTATCTATCTATCTATCTATCTATCTATCTATCTATCTATCTATCTATCTATCTATCTATCTATCTATCTATCTATCTATCTATCTATCTATCTATCTATCTATCTATCTATCTATCTATCTATCTATCTATCTATCTATCTATCTATCTATCTATCTATCTATCTATCTATCAGCGGGTGTAAAGGAGATGACTGCTGCAGGATTTTTAAACGGCTTTGCCTACTGAACCCATACTTACTGAGTGGTCGGATAACTGCACTGACCACTAATTCACACCAAAAGTGTTACGTCTGCACAGAGTAGTAGGCGCTCCTCCATCTTCTCGCTGTATTAAAACAAAATGGCAGTCCTTGTAGTTGTGTGAATGATTCATTGTTTGTGTGTCAATTAGAGTAAACTGCACCACTGGACATTTTGTTTTCATTTGGAGTGTTTTTTGTTTGATTTGTGAATACTATTACATTGTATTCTTGGGGTGGTCACAATCAATTGGCAATCGAGCTCTGTGTAGAGGTTTTGTTTGTTTGTTGTATTTCCCCCATTTTTTTTTTTCTTGGACACCCATTGCATGCCCAACCTACCTACCTCTCTGAATTGCCTCTCCCAAGAATTCTTGTCATCTTAGGGGAAGTCATCACTAGTTTGGGGGGTGGGGGCTTGGTGCAGGGGTGTGTGTATGTGTGTGTGTGTGTGTCTGTTCAAGCCCACTGAGTCATCCCTATCCCTTCTGTGATTTTGAGATATACAAGAAATAAATTTTTGAATTGAGCGTCCTAATGTCAGTAGTTGTAGATACGTCACGGGTTGGGTTTTTGTTTATACGTGTTATTCAAAAAATATATGTTCTCCTCACAAACTTTTAATCTGTTAAGCTGATTAAGTTAGATGAAGTCAAGTATGCAATCATATTACTTTTACAGATGAAAAATACATATATTGTGAACCACCATGGCGCGTACAGCTACCTTTACCCAACATAGATAGGCAAACACAAGTTGTTATAAAGCACACACAGTACATTTATAGAGGGGAGCCGCTTTCTCGCTCCCCAGAGTGCAGCACAATGCACAGCGGTACAGGTCTTGGTCTCTCTCTCTCTCTCACTCTCTCCGACTTTGGCAAGGCGGCTCCTTTTTTTTCATTCTGGCCCTGGGAGTGTCCCAGGTGGTTCATCAGTATTACCTGGTTTCATTCCCAGGTGTGGTTGAATCTCACTATAAGGCCCTGTAGCTCTCCCCAGCCTAGCAAGGCTGTACCAAACTCCAACTCCCAGCATGCCCTGCAGGAATCCATGGTGCCACAGCCACCCAGGAGGGCCACCCTCTAGTGTCCCAGGGGAGGTATTGCCTCAGCTTTTTTTTTTTTCCTTTCTCTCTCCTGGGGCCTCATGTATAAGGCCGTGCGTAGGATACACTATAACATGGCGTAAGGACAAAAGTGAAAATGTTCGTACCCACAAAAAAAATCCAGATGCATAAATCTGTACGATCGCCACCTTCCATGTTCTTTCACACCATAAATCCCGGTCATTGTGAAAAGTAACGCACGTGCACAAGCCTGCTGCTACTCCCCAAACTCCTCCCAGATTTATGCCACTTTGAATATGCAAATCAATATAAATAGCCCTTAAGCTCCGCGTTCTGTGAAAAGACAATGGCAAAATCACAGGGGAAATAGAAGAATTTCAGCGAATACTATTTTGTTGGTTTAAACAGTGATACAAACAACAAAAGGAAGTTGATCGACTGACAGTGTCGGAGAAGCTTGAAAGCTCAAGTTCACAAAGTCACACAGTGTCCGAAATAAAGAAGTTGTCAGATATCAAAGTCGCCGTGAAAAGGCGAGTTGTAGTCCACCGTCTTGAGTGTCATATGAAAACTTCTTAGGGTACAGAGAAAAGAAAAAAAGACAGTGGAGAAAAGCTCAAAATGTCAACTTTAATCTCAAAATTTCCACTTTAATCACTTAGTTTATTTTGTAATTAACATTGAACATCATAAACTTCATCTTAAAATCATTTAATTTACTAGTTTCTCAAATCCCACCGTAATTGAAGTAGCACTTTAAATGCTTTGTTTTGTATTCTGTGTGTTCTATGTGCTCTGTGTTTGTGTTTATCACAATGTGCTTCTTAAATGGGCTTTCTCTTCCTCCGACTGGACACAGAATCCATTACATTCGTGATATTACAGCTCTCTGAATAATTTAAATACTGATGCAGTGATAGTGACGAGCTGGCACCCCATCCAGTGATTGTTCCTGCCTCACGCAAGATGCTTGCTGCGCCGTGTGCGACCTTCAATGAAATAATTTATTGCAGCAGTACTGTCTCTTTCAAACGTTCTAACCACCAATTCCTGTCCGTCCTTTCTTTCTCCAAGGAGTCAATCGCCACACAATGAGCTCTGTAATAGACATTAAGCCATCTGTAAGCTTAGAATGGCGATTCTTCAAAACTTTTAAGGAACATTGAAGTATCTTCATAGTACACTTAATTATTCTATCCTTCCAGGGTTGCACCAGCCCCAGCAAGAATACAGTGCGAGGCAGGAATAATCCCTGAACGGGGCACCGTGTCCTCACATGTTTAATTATTAACAATATAGATTATTTAAATGAAGTTAGTTTTATCTGTGTAATATAATAAACATATTTTGCTGCTTTTCATCTTAAAAATATCGTCCTCATATGTAAATACCCACTTTATAAACTGGCTCTGGTTATGTAATATTATAACTGTATCGCAAGTTTGCAGTGAGGTGATTGTACTTATAAGTAGAATCATTTCTACAAGGAGCACTTGATGGACTGATTGGGTGCGTTTTATAGTACTTGGGATGAAACTGTTTCTGAACCGCGATGACCCTACAGGAAAGGTTCTGAAGCTTTTGCCGTTTGAGAGCAGTTCAGCAAACAGCATGGCTGAGGCAGCGTGTGCTTGATGCTGTATCCTGATAATTCTCTTTCTGATCAGATTGCACACTCGGATACAGTGGGATAATAGTCTGAGTGGTGCGCTGAGAGGAATAACGCTAAAGCCGCTATGGTATTTAGAATAGTTTGGCCATTCCGTGGATGATTATAGATAGATACTTTACTAATCCCAAGGGTAAATTAACTTACATTATATTGTTACAGGTTAATTACAATCAGATGTCTTACACTAATACACTGAAATTAACAGCATATTGTTTATTTGATAAAGCCGGGTCAGGGATATGGATCAAAAAAAGAAAGGGAAACCACACTGGAACAATAGCACTGCTTTGATGCTGGGTGCCGCCAGTTTGCAAAACCGAGCTGAAAACTTGCATACGCCAAGCATTTAGCTTGCGTGAAAATGTGCATGACTTTACGCCAAGTTTAGGTCTTATACATCCTGATGTGAGCGTGGAAATGGGAGTACGCAACATTTTTGTGCGTACACACCATTTACTGTATACAGTGCATCTGGAAAGTATTCACAGCGCATCACTTTTTCCACATTTTGTTATGTTACAGCCTTATTCCAAAATGGATTGAATTAATTTTTTTCCTCAGAATTCTACACACAACACCCCATAATGACAATGTGAAAAAAGTTTACTTGAGGTTTTTGCAAATTTATTAAAAATAAAAAAAACTGAGAAAGCACATGTACATAAGTATTCACAGCCATTGCCATGAAGCTCAAAATTGAGCTCAGGTGCATCCTGTTTCCCCTGTTCATCCTTGAGATGTTTCTGCAGCTTCATTGGAGTCCACCTGTGGTAAATTCAGTTAACTGGACATGATTTGGAAAGGCACACACCTGTCTATATAAGGTCCCACAGTTGACAGTTCATGTCAGAGCACAAACCAAGCATGAAGTCAAATGAATTGTCTGTAGACCTCCGAGACAGGATTGTCTCGAGGCACAAATCTGGGGAAGGTTACAGAAAAATTTCTGCTGCTTTGAAGGTCCCAATGAGCACAGTGGCCTCCATCATCCGTAAGTGGAAGAAGTTTGAAACCACCAGGACTCTTCCTAGAGCTGGCCGGCCATCTAAACTGAGCGATTGGGGGAGAAGGACCTTAGTCAGGGAGATGACCAAGAACCCGATGGTCACTCTGTCAGAGCTCCAGAGGTCCTCTGTGGAGAGAGGAGAACCTTCCAGAAGGACAAACATCTCTGCTGCAATCCACCAATCAGGCCTGTATGGTAGAGTGGCCAGACGGAAGCCACTCCTTAGTAAAAGGCACATGGCAGCCCACCTGGAGTTTGCCAAGGACTGAAGGACTCTCAGACCATGAGAGAGAAAATTCTCTGGTCTGATGAGACAAAGATTGAACTCTTTGGTGCGAATGCCAGGCGTCACGTTTGGAGGAAACCAGGCACCGCTCATCACCAGGCCAATACCATCCCTACAGTGAAGCATGGTGGTGGCAGCATCATGCTGTGGGGATGTTTTTCAGTGGCAGGGACTGGGAGACTAGTCAGGATAAAGGGAAAGATGACTGCAGCAATGTACAGAGACATCCTGGATGAAAACCTGCTCCAGAGCGCTCTTGACCTCAGACTGGGGCGACGACCCTAAGCACACAGCCAAGATATCAAAGGAGTGGCTTCAGGACAACTCTGTGAATGTCCTTGAGTGGCCCAGCCAGAGTCCAGACTTGAATCCGATTGAACATCTCTGGAGAGATCTTAAAATGGCTGTGCACGGACGCTTCCCATCCAACCTTATGGAGCTTGAGAGGTGCTGCAAAGAGGAATGGGCGAAACTGGCCAAGGATAGGTGTGTCAAGCTTGTGGCATCATATTCAAAAAGACTTGAGGCTGTAATTGCTGCCAGAGGTGCATCGACAAAAGTATTGAGCAAAGGCTGTGAATACTTATGTACATGGGATTTCTCAGTTTTTTTATTTTTAATAAATTTGCAAAAACCTCAAGTAAACTTTTTTCACGTTGTCATTATGGGGTGTTGTGTGTAGAATTCTGAGGAAAAAAATGAAACCATTTTGGAATAAGGCTGTAACATAACAAAATGTGGAAAAAGTGATGCGCTGTGAATACTTTCCGGATGCACTGTACATGAGGGACCTGGTCCTTCCATTCCATTGGCGTCTTGGCCAGATAATGGCCATGGCTGCCCTTCACAATAGATTTGTACTGCAGTAATTATTTCAATTATGAGTGTACAATGCAAATTTTTAATAGTGAGATGTTACTTCACTGTTTGTTAGGTTGAAAGTGAAAGGAAGGTGTCGCCAAAATATCCCTGCCCTCCTCAGAACTTTAAGCAGCCCCTTTAGAAATTATTTTTCCCCCTGCCCATGAACGTACCTGTAATAGTAGAGAAGGAAGAATTCAAGATGGTGATCAGTTCATTCAGAACACAGGATTCAAAATACGAGTGGCCTGGCTGCAAGTACAGATGAAACTATGCCTGTGAATTTTATAAAATGAGCACCCGCAGGTGTTACAGCCGTGAACATGGCGAAGCACTTGGGTGTGTTCAGGTATTTGGTGCATTTTATATTTTTTGAGTTATTTTATTCAGAGTTATCACATTTTTTGTTAAATATTTTTATAACAAGTCATATTCATATAATATAAGAAATTACATGACCTCATAGACTACATTAAATATTTATCTTAACAGCACTTTATATATCCTAAAGTTAAATATGCTTGTGGAGGCTCAATAGCTTTCAGCGACAACAGAGTCCAATGCAAGTGATGTCAGAATGCCATCGATGTGATGTGCTGCTGTTAGTCGGGGAGGGTTTTTGGATAACTGTACATCAAATTTCTTAAACATAACATTTTTAAAGAGAAGTTCCCAATGGAGTGTTAAAATCTCAGTTTGAGGTCTCAAGGTGAAATTGTTGGTAGCTTTAGAACAAGATGGAGAGGAGGACTGGAGCTTGCCTGAGAAATGGTCCTGCCAGACCCAGCGTGAGTTATGTTATGCAAGTTATACAATTTGGTGCGAGAGATGTACAATGGAAGTAAATGAGTCATATCTTGTTTTGTTTTTTTATTCCTTTAATTAAGCTTTCAACAACCTGCCAGGTGTCATCATCAGAGGAAAGTGATCCAAACACACCTTTGCACATGAAGGCCAAAAAGTTCTATATTGACTTCATCAGTCCATCGGACTTGTTTTCTAAAATGCTTCAGGCTTGTTTAGATGTCCATTTGCAAACATCACGCATTACAGGTTTTCTTCTGCTGCCTCTACCATGAAGGTCCTGTTTGTGGAGGTGTCACTGCACAGTAGAACAGTCACAACACCACTTCAGAGTCTGCTCAATCCTTCTGAGGGTCTTTTGCAGCCAGGCAGGGGTTTTTATTTGCCTTTCTAGCAAGCCAATGAGCTGTTCTTGCAGAAAGTTTTCTTGGTCTGTCAGATCGCGATTTGACCTCCACTGTTCTTGTTAACTGCTATTTCTTAACATTATGAACTGAGGAGACGCCGATTTGTAAATGATTTGTTTTTTTCTTGTCACCTTCTCCTGCTTGGTGAGCATCAATTCTTTTATTTTTCAGAGTGTTAGGCAGCTGCTTAGTGGAGCCCATGGCTTCTGATTGTTGGAATGGTTTGAGAATTTCTACAGCTTTGACATTTGCATCACCTGGGCCTTCCTAATGATGAGTGTGAACAAGCCATGGTCTTAATGAGTTATTGAAGGGCTGAGCCCACCTTTAGAAATGTTGTCTGAGACCTCAAATAGCTTAGCCTGCTCAATACACTACACTCATCTTCCATAAAATGCTGAAATGTGGCACCTTTAGCTTTATGCCTTTTGGTGATCAGTTCATCCTCTGCTCACTTCACTATTCACAGTAACAGACTTTTTAAGCAAGGGGGCCCAGACTTTTGCACGCCACTGTCCATGTTTATATGGTGCTGGTTGAATCTTTAACCTCTTTTGACAACAAATTTGAATGCATCAAACATCATATTGTGGGGCAAAATGATCTAAATTTCAATTGAATGAAATATCGCCCAGACCTCATCCCAAGGGGACTAACTCATTGTCCCCCTTCATGTTGCGTATGGCATTGAACCCACCAAACCTCAGATCCGATCAGTCCACTCTCGAAATTAACTGAGCCCTCCAATCTTCTCTCGTCTCTGATTGGTGGATGACCTGAGGCTGTAAGCTCAAGTGCCAGGCACACAGAGAACAGCAGCAGCACTTGGTGAACGAATCTCTGTAGGACATCCAAATCGCGTTTCGGCTTGATAAAGGTTCTTTCATTAACAAAAAATATCAATTGTAATTAAAATTGCGGCAGTAGAGAGTTGGACCCAAAAAATTATATACAGCTTCAGTGAGTGGCACCGAGAAAAACAGCCACAATTTCAGGAGCCGCTTTTATGTCCGGCTTCTCCAGGTGTCTGTGCCGCCCTCTGCCAGTCCCTAGTCACCTGAGGAGTGTGTCTCTCTCTGGTTCTGAGCCAGGGTGCTGCACAGACCGTTCCAGACAATCTTCTTCTTCTTCTTTCGGGTGCTCCCGTTCGGGGTTGCCACAGCGGATCATCCAAAATTGTTGTCCGCATATTAGATACATATTAATAGCTTCCATATTTACATCATGATTGCCCGCTACTGCTGTGCTATAATTTTTCCCATTTGTATTCACTGACTTTTTTTTCTTGATATTTCCGCTGTTTCCGCCACTGCTGATGCTACAAAATAAAAGGATTGTGGCAGGAATGGGTAGAAGTGAACGTAAAGCCACTATATTCGACAAACTGGCAGAATTCTGTGTTCACTGGGTGCAGTTTTGGTGTCCAGGCTACAAAAAGGACACGACAGCGCTAGAAAACGTCCACAGAATAATAACAGGCTGATTCCAGGGCTACAGGGGATGAATTAAGAGGAAAGATTAAATGAGCTGAGTCTTTACAGTTTAAACAAAAGATTAAGAGGTGACATTATTTGAATTGTTTATAATTATGAAGGAAATTAGTCCAGTGGATCGAGACGGTGACTTTAAAACGAGTTCATCAAGAATGCGGGGACACAATTGGAAACTCGTTAAGGGGAAATTTCACACAAACGTTAGGAAGTTTTTCTTCACACAGAGGACCACAGACACTTGGTAGACTTTAGGGACTTTCAAAAGTAGACTTGATGTGTGTGTGTGTGTGTGTGTGTGTGTTTTTTTTTATTAGAAGAATTAAGTGGATGGGTCGGGCGAGCTTTGTTGGGCTGAATGGCCTGTTCTCGTCTCGATTGTTCTCGCTAAGGTGCTACTCTGGCGCTGTGTGCCCTTCCATCTCAATACTACACGCAATTTTATTGAAGAGTCGCCTCATAAGAATTTACCTCGCACTTGGAGTACAACCGAGTTACAGTACATTTATATCGGTTCATTGAAATGATTTTTTTAAACGGACGGCAGTGAAACGTCCCCCACGGAGCTCAATGGGTAGGGGGAAACCTTATGCAAACCTCCCCTCTTCAATTTGGTGCCACGGCCTTTGTATGTCTAGTTTTCCAACCCCAGAAATGAATATTTGGACGTATAACTTCCAATTGTACGTATGCATTTTTATAATATTCCAATTTCTGTCAGTCAGTCATTATCCAACCCGTTATATCCTAACACAGGGTCACGGGGGTCTGCTGGAGCCAATCCCAGCCAACACAGGACGCAAGGCAGGAACAAATCCCAGGCAGGGCGCCAGGCCACTGCAGGGCACACACACACATGGGACAATTTCGGATCGCCAATGCACCTACCTGCATATCTTTGGACTGTGGGAGGAAACTGGAGCACCCAGAGGAAACCCACGCAGACACGGGGAGAACATGCAAACTCCACGCAGGGAGGACCCGGGAAGCGAACCCAGGTCTTCTAACTGCGAGGCAGCAGCGCCCTCCAATTTCTGTAAATTTGTATATTTTTTTTTATCCCAATAAATATGTTATGAATTCGTTTTTCATGCCGTCCATTTAGTACCCAAGTACCGATTTTTATTTTTTTTTTTTTGGTTAAAGAAGTCACCATTTTTTTGAACTCTGAACTAAGTGCTCATGCACTAAGCCGACCCTGTCACTCGCTGTCCCTGGAAGTTCGAATGGAGACCGTGAGGTTACAGCCGGCAGCAGGCATTCATCTGAATATGGAATGCCAGGTACTTTAGCAAGCAAGTTTCCTTCCCCATTCTGAAAAGCTAAATTTAAATATTATTTGGTGGTTTACCACATAAATAAACGCGGTTTCAAACCTTGTTCTGCTGGAAGGAGAGGGCTTGTCACTTGAACAAGTAACTTATGTAATTAGCCTGAACTCCAAAAATAGTAAAATATTTTTAATTTTTCTGGTACAAAATTTGTTCTGGGTTTCAATATGCATCATTGTGGACCATCCGTTAAAAAAGTCATGTGTGTGCACTACATGGAGGACGTACACAAACGATAGGCATATTTTATTATCCAAAGCAGGTTCAGATATTTGACTTGATAAACAATCAGGCTAATGAGGACACTCCGAGAGTGTCATATTGTTTAATGCTATTAAACTTTAATGAACTTACTGCATAGAAATCTCACATTGTCAATTTGTAAAGGCAGTGCTCTATGCTGTGATACGAACAACAGTTTGTGTTTAAAATAGAATAACTCGAAATAGTGTTAGTCCCAAAATATATGTAATCACAGTTTAATTTTTAAGCCTAAATTTTTAGAATCCATTAAATAATAAGGATGCTACCTGCCCTTAAACTTTTGTTCTGCACTCTATAACCTTCTGAATGTCTAAAATAGACAGAGCTCCACTCTGATGAGGGGGTGTTCGCTTTATATTGTGGCAAACCGGCACCCTTGGTTATCAAGAAAAACTTTTTTTAAATTTATTTTCTTACTCCTTTTCTTAATCCTCGTAGCGTTGTACATACAAGCAATCCAGACAAACACCACAACTAAGAGCAATGGTGAAATGAAGGCTACTTCCTTTCTGTCTCGAAAGGCGGCATTACTTCGTGGTATTAGGTAAACTCGCAGAAAAACAATCTTTACCAAAAGTTACAAAAGAAAATGAAACACAATAAATGAACGACATTGAAGAAATTATAATTAAAGCCAAGTTATAGGTGCAGCGCCGCAGAGCATCCTAGGATGTCAAAGCCTTCAGTCGCTACAGCATTGTGGTAGCCAGTCAGCATCGTCACTCTAGAGATGGGCGGGTTCTGGACAGGTGATTGACAGCAGGGTATTCACTAGTGTGCTGAGCTCTGCTTTCCAGGAACCTACATTATTTGTTGTAAGAGTTAAGCGCAATAACGAGCGCGTTTATTTCACAACAAATAATTTCCTGCAGTCATACAATCAAACTCATAAACGCCCAGAAAAAAAATAACAGTCACTTCGTAGACTATTCCACTCTCGCAGTGTTTCCGATCGTCGTCCAGTGTCTCGTGTCGTGTCCCTTTTCCTAGGCATTTAGTCAGCAAGGCGGGTAACATGCCGTGGAAGTCTCCACTTGCCTTCTCGGACTTTAAAGGTATAACAAGAAAGTTCCAGGGGTTCCTGGAATGCAAAGCTTAGCGCACCCGTGAATACCCTGCAGTCAATCACCTGCCCAGCCCGCTCTCCTCTCTAGTGTGACAGTGCTGTCTATTCCAATATTATACGTCAGTGGTAACGCCTACTTGCAGTATGTTAAGATCAGGGTTCAGGGAGGATTATCGGATTCAGGTCGAGTAAATTAGGTGACAAAAACCTGCAATCCAACTGGCTGTCCAAGCAGAGCTACTTAATCGTGGAGCTGTGACTTCAGGTTGTCATTACAAATGGTTACTGTTATATTCGATGTGGTACTCTTCAGGTTCAGTTTTAAAGTGGTGAAGCTAAGCCGAACACTTCACAGAACTCCGCAAGCTCATACCACCTCTGGATTTCCGTTTGTTTTGCTGGAACTTTGAATCTTCTTAACAAAGTTGGGAAAATTAATAGAATGAGTTAACAGGATGGGGCGGGGTAAGTAGGCCACTGCCAGATGCCCCACCAATCCTAATACCATGTCAAGCCTCTAACCAATCACACACGAGCGTCCAGGTGATTGGGCGGAGCAATGACGGGTGATTTTTTTTGCCATGTTTCTTTTATTATTCAGTATGCCGCTTAGCGTCGGAGTTGCTTTCGTCGAGTATCTGGAGGCGAGCAAGATGTGGAAGGTATAATGGGCACCTATTTCTATTGGAAATGAATGCTCAGGAAGAAAACAAGTCAATTTTGTCTTTGTAAAATCACCGATATTATATTTATTTTCCCCCATAATTCCTCCAGTTAAGATCTTAACCCCTATGGACAAATTAGCTATCTCTCTCTCTCTCTATATATCTCTATCACTATCTCTATCTCTATCTCTATCTCTATCTGGATGTCTTATGCGCAGAGACTTACAGATAAGACATTAAATGCATTTGTTCCAGTACATATAATGTTGATTCACAAGACGTTTAACTGTGGTCTTTTTGTAATTGAATCTTCTCAGTATGGAGAAGCCCGTCTTACTGGGCAAACACACAAACTATTGCACAATTTAAGGTGGAATGGAAAATCCGAATAAGTAGCCAACTTCTGTCTCGTCTTTCCCATTGAATTATAAGGTGTGTTTGGAGGACCTGTATAAAAAACTGGAGACCTAAGGGGAGGCGTGATTTTTAAAATAGTAAAGGAGTGAAGGTAATGTGCATATGCACCCATTTATGAGGAGAAGGGGGATGTTCAGAAGTGTGGAAACTACAGAAGGATAAATCTGATGTCTCATACAATTAAAATTTTGGAAAGGGTTACTGGGAGGAGCAATTTGGTTTTATGCTAGAGACAGGAACAACCGATGTAGTCTTTGCATTGAAACAGCTCATAGAGAAACACATAAGTTTGCATTATGGTGTCTATTGATTTGGCGAAGGTCTATGATAAAGTGCAATGTCAAGAGGTCTAGAGGTGCATGAGAGAAAAAGGAGGACCAGAGAACAGTGGACAGATTGGTATGTATGAGAGAGTGAGGACTCTATTTAAAAGCAGTGTTGGGGCCACAGACAACATCTCTGTTAGAGGAGGTCTGCTCCAGTGCTCTTCTTGAAGTCCTTTAATCTGGTTATGGGTGTGTTGACTCGTGGGATAAAAGATCACCCCCTCTGGTACTGCTTTGTGCTGGTGACACTGTTTTGTGTAGCACCAGAAAAGCGGATGTGGTGAGGAAGCTGGAAAAATGTAAAAGGGAGTTGGGAGATAAATAGGAAGAAGACTGAATATCTCAGGTTTAAAGATGATCAGGATTAAGAAGTTAGCCTGCAGGGAGAGCCGCTCAAAGAGTAGATACATTTAAATATCTAGGATCAGTGGTAGTCCAAGATGGAACATTAGATACATAGTGCAGTTTAGGTGGAGCAACTGGAAGAAGGTATCAGGAGTATTGTGTGATAGAAGAAATAAGGGGAAGGTTAAAGGTGAGGTTTTTAAGACAGTGGTAAGACCAGCAATGATGTGTGGAGCTGAGACATGAGCAGTAAAGGGAGCACAGGAAAGGTTAGGTGTGTGAGAAATGAGAATGTTGAGATGGATGTGTGGAGCTACCAAAGCAGGACAGAATAAGAAATAAGACAATCAGAGAATCAAGATAGTGGGAGAAATATCTAAGAAAGTACAGGAAAGGAGGTTGAGGTGATATGGACATGTGAGGAGTAGAGACAATGAATATGTGGGCAAAAGAGTGATGGGCATGGAAGACCAGAGAAAGAAAAAGTGAGGGAGGCCAAAGCAAAGGTGGATGGATTTAGTAAAAGATCATCAAAAGCAGGGGTGTCCAACTCTGGTCCTGGTGGGCCACAGTGGCTGCAGGTTTTCATTCTAACTCTTTTCCTAATCAGTGATCCATTTTCTCTGCTAATTAACTCCTTCTCCCTTCATTTTCATAGCCCTATTTTTAAGGATTCAGCCCTCTGAATTGATTTGTTTCTTCATTAAATGACAGCCAAACAGAAATGAGATGTGAAACGAGCCAACAGACGACCAGCTAGATCGGAAGTCAAACTCCAGCCAGTTTCACTCCAACCAGTTTCTTAATGAGAAGTCAATTCTTGCTGTTAATTAAAGTCAATATTGAATATCATGACCTGTTGTTGCTCTTGTCCTGCCACAGCAGACCGCTGATTTTTCTGTATTTTCTAAGACCACCGTCAAGATGTTTTGGTGACCTGAGAAGATCAACCTTACTAAGACCTTCACCTTTGTTTATTTTCAGGTGAGCTGGTCATGTTTAGTGTCTCATTATTGTTTGGCTGCTCATTAAGAAAAAAGAAACAACAAAGGGGTCTGTGTCACATTAATTAAAACTAAGTCAAAACAAGTGAATCAGCAGCAAAAACGGCTCACTAATTATGAAGATGGTTAGAATGAAAACCTGCAACCCCTGTGGACCACCAGGACCGGAGTTGGACATCCCTGATGTAAAGGAAAAGGGTCTGACAGGTGAGGTAGTGGAGGACCAAGATGTTTGGAGAAGGTTTATCAAGAACATCAACCCCACAAAGAAGTGGGAAATGGTGACAAGGAAGAAGTTTGTTTTGGTGTCATCCCAAATATGTTAGTGTAAACAGTGTCTATAAAGTATATAAATGGTGGTGTCCTCAATGATAAATGTAAATTTGCCTTACCATGCTCCTGACTACTACTATAATTCCACTAAGATTGTCAAAGAAAATGAATAAGCAAATCTTAAACCAGTGTTTCTTTAAGTAACCTTATGAGAAGGATTTAGGAGTCATAGTGGACTCTAAGGTATCGACTTCCCGACAGTGTTCAGAAGCCATTAAGAAGGCTAACAGAATGTCAGGTTATATAGCACCTTGATGTGTGGAGTACAAGTCACAGGAGGATCTGCTCAAGCTTTATAACACACTGGTGAGGCCTCATCTGGAGTATTGTGTGCAGTTTTGATCTCCAGGCTACAAAAAGGACACAGCAGCACAAGCAAAGGTCCAGAGAAGAGTGACTAGGCTGATTCCTTGGCTACAGGGGTTGAATTATGAGGAAAGATTAAAAGAACTGAGCCTATACAGTTTAAGCAAAAGAAGATTAAGAGGTGACATGATTGAAGTGTTTAAAATTATGAAGTGAAATAGTACAGTGAATAGAGACTGTTATTTTAAAATGAGTTCATCAAGAACACGGGGACACAGTTAGAAACTTGTTAATGGTAAATTTCGCACAAACATTAGGAAGTTTTTCTTTACACAAAGAACGATAGACACTTGGAATAAGCTACCAAGTAGTGTGGTAGACAGTAAGACATTGGGAACTTTCAAAACTCGACTTGATGTTTTTTTGGAAGAAATAAGTAGATAGGACTGGCGAGCTTTGTTGGGCTGAATGGCCCGTTCTCGTCTAGAGTGTTCTAAAGTAACAGGTCATGTGTGTGAAGTCAGAACCTGTTTTGCACTAAGTCGAGAATTGCAATAGTACTGAATGAGAAAGGACTGCAGAAGAGTTTCTGGAAAGCTTTGTAATGGGTCACCACTTGTAATTGGGAAAACAATCAGCCCGAACAACAAAGTTGGCGATTGTGCAAGGCGACAGGTCGACACTCGGTGGTAGAGATTCCCTGAATGACTCTTCAATGCTGTTGTGGGTTGTGATAGAACCATTGACTTAAACTAATACATAACACATAATCTAATAGTTGGTCATAAATTTTAATTAATACAGTATGTCTTATGTTGGTATTTTAGTTTCACTCTTTTTATCACTAGAGAAATTCAATAAATGCATCTTACGTTAAAGGAATAACATGAAGCTAATCGAGTGGCCTGCTATCCGCTCATTTACCAAACTCTGTGAGGTGGTCCTCCTCAAGCTCATTGAACGTTCACTCAAGACTTCCTAACTTGATATGAACCTGTAGAGTGATTTCTCTCCACCTTGGCTGTTGCAGGTCTATTAAAAGAAAGCAAAACATTTTTAGTGCTCGATGGTGCAGTTTTGATGGAATTTCAATTTTGTTCTTTCAGCAGCAAAGAAGCAGCAGCTGTCAATTATTGTAGCACCAAGATGGATGTGAAAGAGGAGATGTGTGAGGCTGACACAAATACTATGGAGATAAGGACTGTAAATATTAAGGATGAGGAGGACTGTGAGGGGGTGTCTGTCCATCCTAACAAGGAGAGTGTCCGCATTAAGGTTGAGGATTATGAACTGGTAACTGTGGACACTAACGAAGAGGCTGAGGAGACGTCTGTCAGCATTGAGACTTACAGACAAAAACATAGGGAGTATACTGAGCTCAAGGTGACGTCTGACTCTAAATTAAAGTGTGGCAAAAAGAGGACTGGAGAAACTTCATCTGTTAGAACTCGGGAAGATCAGCCATCACCTACACGGCAGTCTGGAGTCAGTAAGTGTGAATTAAAAATACATGTGTAGGTTTTAAGGTTGAGACCATGGGCCTAAATAATAGAATTTATTTATTTATTTTAATTATAAAAGTTTAATCTAATCTAAGAGGTCCATCTTGTCAGTGTTATGCAAAATAATGTTTAATCTTGAAAGGGGGAGGGGCGGGGGCAGTTTTACTGACCTTGTTAAGTAAATTATTGACATAGCAAGCATATTATAAACTGTTTTGGGGCAGTGTGAGAGCTTGTTAGTGTTTTTCACAGTAACACCAGAAATTCTGGGGGCCTGGGATTAAGTTTATATATAATATAAATAAAACTCAATCCCAGGCCCCCAGAATCTCTGGTGTTACTGTGTGGCTTGGTCTGTTGGCCAGGTTTTTCGGGTGAATTCATGGTGGCATTTTCTCATCTTCCCTTGTCGGAACAAAGACCCCTGACGTGCGATTTTGCGCTGCTCATTTTAAGCTTCTCCCAAAACACTTGCGTGTGACTATTTTTTATATATAATATATATATAATATACTGTATATAATATCTCAGATTCTGATTCAGACCTAAGAATATGTACCTGTATACATATTTTATATATATATATATATATATTCTTAGGTCTGAATGACAATCTGATTATTTGGGTGGTTACCTACTACCAGGTAATGCTTGTAGTTCAGATTCTGATTCAGACCTACGAATGTAACAATCCAATCTTCACCCTGTCAAATATACAAACCGGACACTGTGGTGCAACATCAGAGGCTTCGCCTCAGGTGCTGATGTCTGTGGCTCGATCTCCGTAAGGGGATGCAAAAGTGCATACATCTGATGAGCCCCAATAAGGGCAAAACACATGTCATGTACTCTTTGTATTATTTGGCAGATACTGTATCACATAGATAGATCTATATATATCTATATAAGATCTATATATATATATATATATATATATGAATATATGATAGATATCTATAGTTAGATAGATATATATCTATTTAGAGGAAAATGATTAAACATACAGGAATCAAAGGCAATATATAGCAACTAAGGGGTGGGGCTGGGGGGTTTTAAGGGGGGAGTGAATTAATAAGTTGGTGTTCTGAAGGTGTTGGTCATGAAGTCTTTATTTACTATTTGGTTGTTCTTCTTTTTAAGCCTGGATATTCTGGGTTCAACTCCAAGTGTCTGTTAATGGTGTTTTCATTAGAGAGCCATGGTTCCGCCACCTCTCTGGCACTTTTAGTGTTGGCCCTAAATTTAACTTTCCCAGTGTCCCAGTTAAACATGTGTCTGGTGGAACTTGTATGTGTGTAAATCAGAGACCGTGGGTCTTTCCTTCTGACGGCATTGTAATGTTCCTGTATACGTGTTACGAGTCTTTTAGATGTCTGTCCCACGTATGCTGCTGGGCAGACATTGTAGGGAATGTTGTAAACTACTTTTTTTGTCTCTATGGTTGACTTTTTGCTTTTGGCATTGAAAAGGACAGTCCACAAAGTGTCTGCTGGTTTGTGTGCTATCTTGATCCCAGATCACAACAGGACGCGTGCTATACTTTCTGACACACCACATTTATTCATATAGATACATACATACAGTGGATTCACACCCACTTCATTTTCTGCACACTTTGCGTTGTAGATTTAAGTTTGCCATGTTTGCCCGTCAATCTGCACTCAATAAACCATAAAGTGTTTTCAGAAAGGTTTGCAGATTTATTAAAAATTAAAAAAAAAAAAAAAAAAAAGAACTCTTTCATAGAAGTATTTAGACCACTAATTCAGTACTTTGTAGAAGCCAATTTCCAATCTGGAGTCTTCCTGGCTAAGTCTTTGCAGAACTGGACTATGCCATTCTTCTTGGTAGATTCTCTTAACCTCTGATAGACTGGATGGGAAGCATCTGTGAACTGCCATTTTCAGGTCCATCTGTAGATGTTCTATGGGGTTTAGCCTGAGCTTTGGCAGGACCACTCAAGAACAGTACCAGGCTTGTCCTGAAGCCACTCTAATATTGTCTTAGCTGTATACTTCATGTCATTTTCACACTGAGAGATGAACCTTTCACCCAGGCTTTAGGTTACATGCATTCCCGTCCCTGCCACTGACAAGCACCTACATAGCATGATGCTGCCACCACCACCATGCTTCATCATAAGGATGATATTTAGGCAGATGATGAGCAGTGCCTGGTCTTTGCCAGACAAACTGCTCGGAGTGCTGCCCATAGAGTTCCATTTTTGTTACATCAGACCAGAGAATCTTTTTCCTCATGCGTTCAGAGTCCTTGAAACCCTATCATACTCCTTTTATTCAACACTGACTTCCTTCTAGACACTTAACTAGAAACACCTGTTTGATGGAGTACTGCTGAGATGCTCATCCTTCCAACAGGTTCTACCATCTCAATAGAGGACTCCTGAATCTCTGTTAGGGTGACCATTGGGTTCGGGGTCACCTGCCTGACCAAGGCTCTTCTTGCTCAGTTACAGTTTTGACAGATGGCCAAATCTAGGAAGTGTCCTAGTGGTTCCAAACTTCTTCCATTTCACATTTGGTGAGGCCACTTTGCTAGTGAGAACACTCCATGCTTTAGAAATTAATTTATTCCCTTGATCTGTGCTTCACAACAACTTGATTGCTGAGGTCTTCAGTGAGCTCCTTGGACTTCATCGCTTGGTTTTTGTCCTGACATGCAGTGCAAAATGTGGGATCTTCTATAAATAGGATCATGTGTTTCTTTCTAAGTGCGGTCCAATTAATTCAGTTTTTCCCACAGCTGGAAGACAATCAAGTTCTAGACATATCTCAAGGAGAATTTAAGCAGACATGACACACCTGAGCAAAATTCGGAGTCCCACAGCAAAAGTTAAAGTTACTTGTTGACAAGCTTGTTATAGTAAATTCAAGAATGGAATCTTCACTGTGTCAAACTGATAAAAGTAGGTTTTATTTTTAATTTGTTTCTTGCTTACTCATATTATTGTTTCTGCTTCCAAATGCAGCACTGAAAGACACGTCTTCATGTCCCACCTTCCTGTTTGCATTGCTTTTCAAACACGAATGCACCCACACAAAATCAAATTTTCCTTCTGCATGCACATTTTTGTTTTTAAATGTGTTTTCCACAAATCTTTAGGACACCGGTAAAACACATTTTGTGAAATCCCATACCAGACTAAAATGAGAAATTCCTCCAGTATATTGGATCCACAAGTATTTAGACCATTCCTACTTGCTCATGTTAGTCATTCCTGAAGAATCGACTCAAATGAATCCGAGCAGATTCCTATATTGTCTGTAATCTCATGCACTCTTTGGTTCTCCGTTGTGATTTTAGTCATACGTGGAAACATTTTCTACTGATTTTGCTGTGAAAATCCGTCACGCATTTAAGTCATCTTTGACGACTGTCCTGTCACATTAGAATTTTGCAGCCAATTTGACTGTAGTATTTGAAGGCAGTGATACAATGATATTTGATTCTGTCTCTCTCTCTTTTTTTTTCTTCTAGTCATGAAACAAGACACGTACTATAAAGAGAAAATGCTATGAACGTATCATTTATATGTTGATGGAAACTGAAGCAATTCTTTGGCTTTCTTTTTCCATTTACAAAATTATCATTTTAGAATGGCCCTTTTAGATCTTAGCTCAAAACCTTTTGGTCACTTCTTATAAATCAAGGCAAGAATGGCTGTGTACCTGCCTGGCATGGCTTGTATTTTTCAGCTAGGTAACCCGGTGATGCTCTATCTCCAAATTTAAGTGACTATCATGTTGCTAGAGACTGTATCACATTAAATTATGCTGATTGTGGCCTAATAAACACAAGAGTAATGCATTGTCATGTTCAAATTTTTATATTACAGTAATCCCTCTTGTATCACGGGGGTTGCATTCCAGACCCCCCCCCCACGAAAGGTGAAAATCCGCGAAGTAGAAACCAAATGTTTATATGGTTATTTTTATATTGTCATGCTTGGGTCACAGATTTGCACAGAAACACAGGAGGTTGTAGAGAGACAGGAACTTTATGCAAACACTGCACACAAACATTTGTCTCTTTTTCAAAAGTTTAAATGTACTCCATGACAAGACAGAGATGACAGTTCCGTCTCACAATTAAAAGAATGCAAACATATCTTCCTCTTCAAAGGAGTCGGGAGCAGAGAATGTCAGAGAGAGAGAGAGAAAAAAGCAAACAAAAATCAATAGGGCTGTTTGGCTTTTAAGTATGCGAAGCACCGCCGGACAAAGCAGCTGCAAGGATGTACAATGTAAAGGTTGTCTTTCAGCATTTTTTAGAGGAGCGTCCGTATCCTCTAGGCCAGTGTGCAAACAGCCCCCCTGCTCACACCCCCTCCATCAGGAGCAGAGAATGTCAGAGTGAGAGAGACAGAGAAAAACAAACAATCAAAAATCAATACGTGCCCTTCGAGCTTTTAAGTATGCAAAGCACCGTGCGGGAAGCATGTTACTTGACAAAGCAGCTGCACAGAAGGGAGCAACGTGAAGGTAATCTTTCAGCATTTTTAGACGAGCGTCCATATCGTCTAGGGGTGCAAACAGCCCCCCTGCTCACACCTCCTCCGTCAGGAGCAGAGAATGTCAGAGCAAGAGAGAGAGAGAGTGAGAGAGAGAAAAGCAAACAATCAAAAATCAATACGTGCTGTTTGATCTTTTAAGTATGCGAAGAATATCACTTGACAAAGCAGCCATATGTAAGCCCAGCAAGGAAGAGAGCAATGTGAAGGTAATCTTTCAGCATTTTTTGAGGAGCGGCTGTATCCTCTAGGGGTGCGAACAGCCCCCGTGCTCACAATATATTTGAGGAGTTTTATTTAATACGTAATATGCGCTGTGGTTGGGTAGCTTCTCAGCCATCTGCCAATAGCGTCCCTTGTATGAAATCAACTGGGCAAACCAACTGAGGAAGCATGTACCAGAAATCAAAAGACCCATTGTCCGCAGAAATCCGCAAACCAGCAAAAAATCCGCAATATATATTTAAATATGCTTACATATAAAATCCGCGATAGAGTGAAGCCGCGAAAGTCAAAGTGCGATATAGCGAAGGATTACTGTAGAACATTAGAACACTCTAGACGAGAACAGGCCATTCAGCCCAACAAAGCTCGCCAGTCCTGTCCTCTTATTCATTTACATTTATGGATTTGGTGCAATCCAAAATTTATTGATGCCCAACAAAGCTCTGTTACAGTTATTATTGAGAATCTCTTGAGAACCCCTTGAATTTCTGTGGTTGACATGAATGAAGAATATTGACAGTTAAATAATCTGATAGGTGAATAACTTCATTCAATTCTTAGATGATGGTGGTTTGTACTAATGTTGGCATGTTGTTTTGACTTGAGTTTATGCTAACAAGCTACTCTATGCTACATGATTTCTACTCTTTGCATGTCTTTAAACCCTTTGTGTTTGTTTAACATTGTGCATTTTCTGTTTCTGCAGATTTGCAAGAAATTGGAACCTTCTCCTTATCTTCATTTCCTCAGATATCTCTACAGTGCAGGTCACAACAGCCACAGCAACATGAAAATATGAAGACTTTGATATCTGAATCTGAGATTTTGATTCCAGTCTCTTTGTGTTCCCTGCCTGTTGTGAAAATGACAAAGACAGATAAAAGGAGGACTCGGCGACAGATGTGCAGTACAAATTCATCTACTTTATCTATTTTACAAGAGCAAAGGAAAGGGTTAAAACAGAAGTCTAAATACACTAATGAGAAGGGCAGCCCTACAAGAAAGAAGCCACATTGCTGTTCTGAATGTGGCAGACACTTCTATGACCGTAGCAGTCTTCAGATTCACACAAGAATTCACACTGGAGTGAAGCCATATTATTGTACTGAATGTGGCAAACGATTCACCACTAATGGCAGTCTTCACGTCCACACAAGAATTCACACTGGGGAAAAGCCATATTGTTGTACTGACTGTGGTAAACAATTCTCTACAAATGGTAATCTTCAGAAACACACCAGAATTCACACTGGAGAGAAGCCATATTGCTGTTCTGAATGTGGTAAGCGATTTTTACAAAGTAACCAACTTCAGACTCACAAAAGAATTCACACAGGAGAGAAGCCATATTGCTGTTCAGAATGTGGCAAGCAATTCTCTATGGCTGCTAATTTTCAGTTTCATAGAAGAATACACACTAGAGAGAAGCCATATATCTGTTGTGAATGTGGGAAGCAATTCATTAGCAGTAGTAGTCTGCAGACCCACAAAAGAATTCACACTGGAGAAAAGCCGTATTGCTGTTCTGAATGTGGAAAGAAATTCTCCCAGTTAGGCAATCTTCAAAAACACACAAGAATTCACACTGGGCACAGGCCATATTGCTGTTCAGAATGTGGAAAACAATTCACCAACAGTAGCCATCTTCAGAGACACACAAGAATTCATACTGGAGAGAAGCCATATTGCTGTTCAGAATGTGGAAAACAATTCACCACGAATGGTAATCTTAAGCAACATGCAAAGGTTCATACTAGAATGACTAGTGAAAAGGATTAATAAAAACAGAACTAATAAAAAAGAAACTTCCAGATGCATCTTAACATCCTACAAATGAATGTAACTCCATACAAACTGCAAAAGGAAGCCTATTCGAAATTTAAGAGAATAAGAGCTACAGCAGTACAACTGAACTGTCATGAATAAAGAGCAAAGTTCATCCTTGTCTTCATAGTATGCACACCACAAATTTTAAAGAAATTAGCACAGAGATAAGTAATGATCTACAGGCCTAATCAGAAATTTCCGGACCAATCTTGACACCCTACCAATTAGCATAACGCTGTATGAACTGAAAAAGAAAGTGTTTTTGGAAGCAAACCAAGTGTTCCTCTGTGAATGTATGGGGATAACAGTTACTGCAACACAACAGACATGTCATATGACTGAAGTGTGAGGTTCAATCTTGCTTTGATAATAAGCACACCAAGACATTCTGAAGAGATTAACTCTGAGAGAAGCCAAACCACTGTTCTGAATATGGCAAATGATCTGTTGATAATGGTGGCCATCGGAAACACATAAGAGAATTCAAACTCTGTCTCTGTGTCTGACACAGCCTGGATCTTTGAAGTATCATTCTCAAGTGATCTCTCAGTGAAAGGACAGACAATGATGATAATGATAATAATAATACATTTTATTTGTAAAACACCTTTCCCATGCTCAAGATAAAATAATTGAATACCAAGAAAATGATCAGGAAATAAACCACATGTGGAACAAAACCACTGAAGTTACGCCAGTGATGCCGGAATATATAGGAAAAGAAACAGTAATTTCCAGCCCACTTTGCCATCCTACTGATCACTTTATCTTCATACAAGCTACAACAAAGCATTATTGAAAAAAATAAAGGTGCTAGGCACTCAGTTAAGCTTTGGCAGTCAGTTTAAGAGGTTAACAATAATGGTGGTACAAAGTCACATCATAACTAAAGAGTGTGGCTCACACAAAACAAGCCATTCATAAGGAATTCAAAAAGGAGAAAAGCCATATTCTTGTTCTGAATGTGGAAAACGCTTCCTGCATGACAGCCATCTTCATACTCACAGGGGAAATCACACTAGAGAAAAGCTGCACTGCTGTTCTGAATGTTGCATACAATTCTTCACCATTGTACAAATAGTTTTATCACAGGCACACATTCTATTTTTATCTAGTTTTTGTTCTTTTTTAAATACTGTTTTGTATATTTTGGGATTGAGCGGTTTTCTGTTTATTATTATTTTGTGTATTAGTTATTTCACATTGTTCATTACTGATGATGCAAGATGCTATGCTTCATTCTTAGTGTACATTGACTCTATGGGGTCCAGAAACTGCGGGACCACCCTTTCCTTTTATATTAGGCCGAGATGCTTCAGTCCATCACTGAGGCATTGGTGTAAACACTTCTCTGTTGTTCTGTTACTTTGGCTTTCCTTCAGGTCTGTTTTTTTTGTTTGTCCTCTGTGGATTTTCCCTTTGTTAGGTTATTTTTCTTATTCATTTTGGTGTGTTGGACTTTAGAACTAATTCTATATTAATTGTCTTGGTAATATTGAAGATTTTTTTACTCTGTATTACCATGGTAAACCTTTAGAATTTTTAACATAATAAAACATACTCAACTCTACCTAATCTAATGTAGAGTCATTTTAGGTGCATTCTCATATAATGCACAGAGCACCTATTGCAAAAGCCCATGTCTGTCTGTCTGTTTGTCATTTTACATGAAACAAGTCATATTTTGTGGAAATGTGAAACACTTATTCTTAAGTTAAATTTGTCAAGAGAGTTCAGTTTTCCTTGCAATATCTTGAAGAGATCACACTGTACAAAGTTTTAAATTTTTCAGAATTTCCCATTGAAAATGATGGCAAATTTGCAGACTCATCTCTCTTAAAATGCAGAAATATTCTGTGGGATTTCAGCTAGGAATGAGTTTACAGTTTCAGTTTTACCATGAGAGTGGTTGCTTGGACTTGTAGATTTTGTATACTTTTACTCATCTGACAGTCAGACACCAAAGCAACCAGACAGACCTTGAGCGTGTGGGCAAACAGTTCACACAGCAGCACCACTGCTGCTTTAGGTGAGTGAACTATCCATCCATCCATTATCCAACCCGCTATATCCTAACCACAGGGGTCTGCTGGAGCCAATCCCAGCCAACAAAGGGCACAAGGCAGGAAACAAACTCCGGGCAGGGCGCCAGCCCACCGCATTTGAGTGAACAAATAAAGTACAAAAAAGGTCACTTCTCTAGAAATAAATGGAAGGGGAGAGCAATTATGTAACCATACATAAGACTAAACTGACAGAACTAACGTGATCTGCAGAGTGTTGTAAAAAAAACAATGTTAATAACTTGTAGCTAAATGGAGTTTGAACTAATTAATAACACAGGAAATGTGCAGCTGCCCAAACTGACAGAAACTGAGGACAGGTCTTAAAATGGACAGTGGCATCGGGAGGTGAGGGGCCGCAGTGGTTTAAGCCCCTGATTTCTGCTGGCCAGCCCCCCCTCAAATGATATACATGAACAATTGCAACAAGCCCCTGATCTTCTTGCCTAGTGTGAACCATTCATATTGTACAATAAATCTGTTCCTCACGGTGGCGCGGTGGGTAGCGCTGCTGCCTCGCAGTTGGGAGTTCTGGGGACCTGCGTTCGATTCCCGGGTCCTCCCTGTGTGGAGTTTGTATGTTCTCCCCGTGTCTGCGTGGGTTTCCTCCGGGCGCTCCGGTTTCCTCCCACAGTCCAAAGACATACAGGTTAGGTGGATTGGCGATTCTAAATTGGCCCCAGTGTGTGCTTGGTGTGTGGGTGTGTTTGTGTGTGTCCTGCGGTGGGTTGGCACCCTGCCCAGGATTGTTTCCTGCCTTGTGCCCTGTGTTGGCTGGGATTGGCTCCAGCGGACCCCCGTGACCCTGTGTTTGGATTCAGCGGGTTGGAAAATGGATGGATGGATGGATCTGTTCCTTTCCAAGTTCTTTCATTATTTACATAATCTCGATGAATTACTGTGTTTCAACTAATATTAATAGCTAGAGCGGAACTTACTTTAGTTTATTTTATTCTTTCACTAGGGGGCTTCGTTCCCTGCTTGCTTCGCTCAACAACCCCCATGTTTGCTTTTCCGGAAAGACACTTTTAAGATTTTTTTTTTTCTTTGAATTGTTGCTATTTCATTAGTTTCACTTTTATTTCAGAACTTTGGTAAAAACAATATTTGGAATCTTTCGAGTCCCAACATGCTGAATCTTTTAAATGAGGTCCATGAGACATGTGTTTAATGACTTTGTACCATAATTCAGGATAGGTTTCTCTGTTTGGAATTTTAGCACAGACAAAACGATCCACATCATCAGCAGTTAATCATTTTTCTTTTGCAAAGTAACCAATAAATGCATGTGAGGTAAACTCCGTTTTTGAAATTCTCTGACTTAAACTTCAAAGCCTTACAATATTTACATACTTCTGACATATCACCTATGTCCATATATTCAATCTCTATTTGCCTTTTCGTTATTTCTCTGAGTAATAATTTCTCTTTGTTTGCGCTAATGCGATCTTTACTTTCTTTATTTTGACACTTTTGTTTTTTTTTTCTGCTTTCATATTCTGTATCTTGCTCTGCATGTGTTTCGTACCAACATTTTTTTTAGTCTTTTGAATTCCACTGTTTTCATTATCTCTAACCTGCTCTGCATGTGTTTGGCCCCTTTGTTTTTTTGTAACCTCTTTATGACATTTTACTTTGTTTTCTAATCTTTGTCTTTTATTTCTGACCTCGCTTGGTCCGTGGTGATTATTTTCCCATTTTTCGAGTAATTTTCTGTTTTTTTGAGCCTTTTGAATTTCACTGCTTTCATAATCTCTAACCTGCTCTGCATGTGTATAGTGCCAATGTTTTTGAATGTCTTTATGAAGTTCTATTTTGTCTTTTACTCTTTGTCTTTTAATTCTGAGCCCGACTGGATGTGCTTTTTTTCAATTCCACTTGTTCCAGGCTGATGATTACTTTCCTTATTGTCCTTTATATGCACTGAGAGCCATGGATCTGTGTGTGCTCAAAGCCTTGACACAATGGAGTGTTTTGCTGCCCGTGGTCTTATTTGATATTGATCGTAAGTAGGACGTGTCTTACAAGAATCTCATGTTCTTCATCATTGCGAGATGGTCCTGGGTCAATCTCTTGGCACAAAGTCTCATGTTTGGCCATGGAGCATCACATGGGGACCTTAATCTCTTTCGTCTCGTGGGTCTTTTAAGTGTCTTCCATGATCTTCACAAGAAGATCATGTCTCAGCTCCCTAGTCGTCCTCTCCCAGGATTTTTTTTTATAATAGAGAGATGGGATAATATTGATTCTGATATTATGGTAGTATTGGTCATTTTTTATTAATAGATTTTTTCAGTTCCTAATTATTAGGTACTACAGTAGTGGGTATACTTTCAAAAAGTATTATGTTTAAGAAAACTGAACAGTTAGTGACATGCCTTCCACCACTGACATGCAGCAGTCGATGCCATTTTCATGTCACTTGAATTTCATTCAGCTGTGTGTGGAAGCCATTGAGCCCCCACAAGCCTCTTTATGCTCCGTTTTCAACTCCATTGTAAAGTGCTATTAAAAAGCACAGATTTAATGGAGTTTACGAACACATTGAATTGCTGTCTATTATTGCTATTACTTTTGAACAGGACTCATTGTTCCAAAATACAGTGGTGTGCCAAAGTATTCAATCCCCTTGAAAGACTCTGTTTTCTGCATGACAAAAGATTTGCACACACATTTATCCATTCAGTATTTTTAATGTGAACTCCTATGTTGTTGTAATACATTTCCAAAGTCCAAATAAACCATTTTCTGTAGATATTTAACTGAAGAAGACAAACTCCAAAGTGTTGTGTTTGCCTAAGTATTCAAGGTCTACACATTCATAATTTGTAGATGCAACCACAGCCTTCATTCTTTTTGGCTATGTATGTATGTCCCAGTTTTGCACATTGTGATTCTTCCCCATTCTTCTTCTCAGGATTTCTAGAGATCCTCTATGTTGGTGGGATGGCACCTCTGGTCAGCAGTTTTCAAACAATGCCACCAATGCTCAATAGGGATAAGATCAGGGCTTTGACTTGGCCATTCCAAAACATTCACCTTAATTACCAGAATAACTGGACTGTGGTGGACAATTTAGCCAAGACATTGGGGTGCACTTTTATAACTACAGAGAGTCAGGTCCCTAGTTTTACAGGTGGGTCCATAAGTACTTGGATAGTGACAGAATATTCATAATTATGGCTATGTAGGCCACCACAATGGATTTGAAATGAAGCAATCGACGTGATTGAAGTGCACACGTTCAGCTGTAATTAAAATTCTTTAACAATAACATTTTATGAGCTATTAAGAGCTATTAAGATTACATCTTGCCTGAAGAAGGGGCCTAAGTTGCCTCGAAAGCTTGCATATTGTAATCTTTCTAGTTAGCCAATAAAAGGTGTCATTTTGCTTGGCTTTTCTCTACATTCATAATGGCTAACACGGTACAACACCCTAGTACTGAGCTATTAAGAAAATACATTTTTATACATCCCACCCCCCCATTTTCAGGTGCTTAAAAATATTTGGACAGGCTAACATATGTGATAGAAAAACAGACCAGACATCATGAAAAGGTTTGGGACAGCCACCTGTATAATATCCCTGGCCGCAAAAGGCATTTTGAAAAGAACAGAGTTGTTCACAAGACTAAGTCCAAAAAAGAACTGATTCATTGGTGGTAAGATGGCGGCTTTAAAGCCCCTTATAGGAAGTGACATCATCAAAAGAGCTGGAGCTCATCTAAGGGCCCGGAACCGGAAATATCATCTGGACCAGAAATGAAATCATCAAAAAGGGCCATAACTGGAAATGAGGTCTTCAGAGGTGCCGGAATCTGGCAGGATTTCTCAGGAAAGGTCTACAGGGAAATGAGAAAGACCGTCAATGTACCCCATTGCCCCCTGGTCGGATGTGGTATTACCATTACTTAAGCCCTCTAGCTGCCTCCTACTCGCACGTGTGTGACACATAATCATAAATATAATGATCATTTTTAATATTTGGTTGAAAATCCTCTGCAGTCAATGACTCCCTGGAGTCTGAACCCACAGCCATCTCCAAGTGCTGGGTGTCCACCCTAGTGATGCTTTTCCAGGCCTTTACTGCAGCTGTCTTCAGGTGCTGCTTGTTTGTTGGGCTTTCTGCCATCAGTTTTGTCTTCAGCAAGTGAACTGCCTGTCCACTTGGGTTGAGGTCAGTTGGTTGACTTGGCCATCGAAGAATCTTCAACGTCATTGGGACAGCAAACCAAGTGCTTTATCAGGCAGTTTGTTTTGGCTCATTGTCCACCTGTACTGTGAAGTGTTGTCCTATCAGTTCTGCAGCATTACGTCTAAATCTGAGTGCCCTGTACACTTCATCCTGCTACTTCTGTCAGCAGTCACATGATCAATAAACACCAGCGACCGACATCTATTCACAGCCATGTATGATCATGACATTACACGGCCTCCACCATGTTTCACTTTTCTTTATCATACTCTTACAGTGCATCCGGAAAGTATTCACAGCACATCACTTTTTCCACATTTTCTTATGTTACAGCCTTATTCCAAAATGGATTAAATTAATTTTTTTCCTCAGAATTCTACACACAACACCCCATAATGACAATGTGAAAAAAGTTTACTTGAGATTTTTGCAAATTTATTAAAAATAAAAAATCTGAGAAATCCCATGTACATAAGTATTCACAGCCTTTGCTCAATACTTTGTCGATGTCCCTTTGGCAGCAATTCCAGCCTCAAGTCTTGTTGAATATGATGCCACAAGCTTGGCACACCTATCCTTGGCCAGTTTCGCCCATTCCTCTTTGCAGCACCTCTCAAGCTCCATCAGGTTGGATGGGAAGCGTCGGTGCACAGCCATTTTCAGATCTCTCCAGAGATGTTCAATCAGATTCAAGTCTGGGCTCTGGCTGGGCCACACAAGGACATTCACCGAGTTGTCCAGAAGCCACTCCTTTGATATCTTGGCTGTGTGCTTAGGGTCGTTGTCCTGCTGAAAGATGAACCGTCGCCCCAGTCTGAGGTCAAGAGCGCTCTGGAGCAGGTTTTCATCCAGGATGTCTCTGTACATTGCTGCAGTCACCTTTCCCTTTATCTTGACTAGTCTCCCAGTCCCTGCCGCTGAAAAACATCCCCACAGCATGATGCTGCCACCACCATGCTTCACTGTAGGGATGGTATTGACCTGGTGATGAGCAGTGCCTGGTTTCTTCCAAACGTGACGCCTGGCATTCACACCAAAGAGTTCAATCTTTGTCTCATCAGACCAGAGAATTTTCCTTCAGTCCTTGGCAAACTCCAGGCGGGGTGCCATGTGCCTTTTACTAAGGAGTGGCTTCCGTCTGGCCACTCTACCATACAGGCCTGATTGGTGGATTGCTGCAGAGATGGTTATCCTTCTGGAATGTTCTCTTCTCTCCACAGAGGACCTCTGAAGCTCTGACAGAGTGACCATCGGGTTCTTGGTCACCTCCGTGACTAAGGCCCTTCTCCCCCGATTGCTCAGTTTAGATGGCCGACCAGCTCTAGGAAGAGTCCTGGTGGTTTCGAACTTCTTCCACTTACGGATGATGGAGGCCACTGTGCTCATTGGGACCTTCAAAGCAGCAGAAATTTTTCTGTAATCTTCCCCATATTTGTGCCTTGAGACAATCCTGTCTCGGAGGTCTACAGACAATTCCTTTGACTTCATGCTTGGTTTGTGCTCTGACATGAACTGTCAACTGTGGGACCTTATATAGACAGGTGTGTGTGTCTTTCCAAATCATGTCCAATCAACTGAATTTACCACAGGTGGACTCCAATTAAGCTGTAGAAACATCTCAAGGATGATCAGGGGAAACAGGATGCACCTGAGCTCAATTTTGAGCTTCATGGCAATGGCTGTGAATACTTATGTACATGTGCTTTCTCAATTTGTTTATTTTTAATAAATTTGCAAAAACCTCAAGTAAACTTTTTTCACGTTGTCATTATGGGGTGTTGTGTGTAGAATTCTGAGGAAAAAAATGAATTTAATCCATTTTGGAATAAGGCTGTAACATAACAAATGTGGAAAAAGTGATGCGCTGTGAATACTTTCCGGATGCACTGTATCTAGCCATCATTCTGGTATATATTGATGTTAGTTTCATTTGTCCAAACAAAACTGTTCCAAGACTGCACAGGCTGTCTTTACTTTCCTGAAGTCTTCTCTTGATTGTAGACTTTGGCAAGGATAGGTCTACCTCCCAGAAAGTGGTCTTGGTTTGGCTAAGTGTCGTGAAGGGGGTCTTCTTCAACAACGACAGAATTCTGTTATCATTCATCACAGTTGTCTCCTGTGATTGTCCAGTCCTTCTGGTGTTGCTGAGCTCACTAGTGTGTTCCTTAATGTACCAGATGGTTGACTTGACCACTCCTGGTGTTTCTGCTGTCTCTCTAAATGGTTTGTTTTGTTTTCTCTGCCTAATGATGGCCTGTTTTTATTTGCATGAACCGCTCTTAGGACCTCATATTGACAATTCACAGTGACTGCTTCACAATGCAAATTCCATAGTTGGAATCAATTCCAGACCTTCTACTTTATTAATAGTTAATGAAATAATGAGGGACCTGCTCCCACCTGGCTCTGGAACAGCTGGTCAGTCAAATGACCAAATACTTTTGAGCCTCTGAAAATGGGTTTACCATGTACAAGTATGGCTGTCATTCCTAAATGGCTCACATAATACTTTTGGTAAATCTGGTAAATTAAAGCTCGAAGTCTACAATCACATAATGATCACTTTATCCATTGTGGTTGTGTACAGAGCCAAAATTGTGTCACTGTTGGACTTACTTATGGACCCGACTGAACATGTCATGCAAAGGACAACACCATTTTTACAGCACAGTGTCCCCATCACTACACTGGGGCATTGGGATCCACATTCAGATAATAGTTAGTGCCCCCTGCTGGCCTCTCCAACGCCTCTTCCAGCAGCAACCCAAGCTTTTCCTGGATGGTTTCCAATCCAAGTACTGTCCAGGCCTGTGAGAACACAGTTTTAGGAAATGATTGAAAATGTCCACTTCCAATATTTGGGCAACAATAACTGAAAGTCATTGGAGATTTTGAGAGTTGGCCAGAATGAGGACATGTGTCTGTAAAGACCCCCATGCACAGAAGCTGGTTTGACTGGCCACATCATCTCCAAAGTTTCCAGATGTTAGGTGGGTCTTAGGGTCAAATATGGCCAGATGTCCCCGACACACCCACATGATGTTTGGGAAAAAAAAAATAAAAGCTTTTACTGGCATCAAACATCAAACCCGAGTGCTGACAGTTTGTCAAACATTACTGGAACTTTCAATGGGTGAAGTTCTCTGGTCCATTGAGACAAACACAGAGCGTTTTAACTACAAACACCACAGGTTGGAATGGTGTAGAGAAAATGATCGACATGCAGATAAGTACCTCCTCACAGCCCTCAGTGAAGCATGATGGTTGGTATAGGATGTTGTGGTTTTTCTACAAGAGGACGCGTTGAGATATGCAATACCATGGCCTCCATTAAGTATCAGCAGGTAATTAAACAAAAAACAGGAAGCTTACATTGGCCTGTGGTAGGATCTTTCTGTGAGACAACACTCCCAAGCAAATCTCAAAATTAAAACAAAACTGTTTCAAAGACCACAAAATCAAGGCTTAGACATGGTCAACCCTAATCCCCTAACCTAAACCTGTGGGACGAGCCGAATAAGAGAGGCTCTGGAGAGATACTGGATGGAGGACTCGCATGCCATGGGCCTTCCAACCTCACTAAGCAATAGAGGAGAAGACAAAGGGGGGGGCACACATATGCTTGAGGAAAAAGATTTGCTTTATGATAAGAATTGATTTTCCTTTGATTATTTTACTTCAATTAAACATTAGACTTGTGTTAATATTTTGAATGACCCATCAAGAGGATAAACAGTAAAAGAGGTTTTTACAACACATTTTGTTTTGTTACACACGTGCACTTAGGAGGCAGTCAGCAAGCCCTGAGGTGAGTGAAACATTGCAAGATGAAGAGTTGATTTATGGTACTATGCCTCTCTCTCGTTTTCATCAGACCAAAAGAAGAAACATAATTCCATTTACTCACCACTCAAACTTCCAATTCCGACTCCAGATGATAACATCACGTCCGCTCTCCCAATGATGATGTAACTTCCGGCTCCTGATGATGACGTCACTTCCATCACAACCATGATGACATCATTTCCGGTCTCCCGATGATGACGTCATTCCTGTCCACCCGTTCTGACGTCATCTCCTACCACATCAAGACTTGGAGAACCACACTACGGCAGTCCTGGATTACATCAGGTTCTGCATGGACAACGTCACCACAGACAGACACATAAGGATTTATCCCAACAGGAAGCCCTGGGTGATGAGGGAGGTCCAGAGTCTGCTGAAAGCCAGGAATAAAGCTTTTACAGTTTATTTTTTGTATAGTCCAAAATCACACAGGAAGTGCCGCAATGGGCTTTAACAGGCCCTGCCTCTTGACAGCCCCCCAGCCTTGACTCTCTAAGAACTCTCCCACTTTTAGGTCTGAGGATGGGACTCCTTACAGTGTAGCCAAAACGAACCAGAAGAGAGGCATCCGAGAGGCCAAGGCAGCGTACAGAAGGAGGATAGAGGACCATCTGAGGAGCAACAACACCAGGCAGGTGTGGCAGGGTGTCCAGCACATCACCGGCTACAAAGGCAGAGGAGCTGAACATCTTTCTTTGCCTGCTTTGAGGCGATACCAACAGCAGCTCCATTACAACCGCCTGTTCACAACAGCAACATACTTACGGTGGAAGAGTGTGAGGTGAGGTGGGTGATGAAGAAGGTGAGCCCAAGGAAGGCTGCAGGACCCGATGGTGTGGCTGGATGGGTGCTGAAAGACTGATCAACTGGCTGGAATATTCACTAGGATTTTCAACAAGTCCCTGTCCCAGTCCACTGTCCCATCCTACCTCAAGTACTCCATCATTGTTCCACTGCCGAAAAAATCTATCATGAACAGTGTGATTTCCGCCCAGTGGCACTCACATCTGTCATCATGAAGTGTGTTGAGAAACTGGTGCGGAGTCTTATCATTGCCTGCCTGCCAGACCTGGACCCATTTTAATTTGCTTACAAAGCAAAGTGATCCACGGAGGACGCTGTGGCCACAGCCCTTCATGCTGCCCTGACCCACCTGGAACAACAGGGGAGTTGCATCAGACTTCTCTTTATGGACTTCAGCTCGGCGTTTTAACACCATCCTCCCACAACGACTGGTGTCCATACTGGCAGATCCAGGACTTCCATCACTCACCTGCAGTTGAATACTGGGCTTCCTGTCTGGTCGCTCCCAGAGGGTCAGGCTGGGTTCCTACACCGCCACTGCTGTCAGCCTCAACACCGGGACGCCACAGGGTTGTGTGCTCAGCCCGCTCCTCTACACCCTCTACACATATGACTGTGTCCCCACTCACCATAGCAACAACATCATAAAGTTCGTGGATGACACGATGGTGGTCGGACTCATCTCGGGCCAGGAAGATGAGCTAGCATACAGGGACGAGGTGGAGCGGCTGTCAGAGTGGTGCACAGTCAGTAACCTGCTCCTCAACACCACAAAAATGAAGGAGCTTGTTATTGACTTTAGAAAAAACAAAACTGACACCCAGCCACTCATCACTGGTGGGGCCTGTGTGGAGAGGGTCAGGGTGTTCAGGTTTCTGGGCATTGAGCTGGAGGATGACCTGACCTGGAGCGCCAAAACCAAGGAGCTGCTGAAGAAGGCGCAGCAGAGACTGTATTTTTTGATAATCCTCAGAAAGAACCATCTTCTCAAAAATCTTCTCCTTGCCTTTTATCACGGTCCCATCGAGAGTGTGCTCACGTACAGACTGTGTGTGTGGTACGGCAGCTGCACTTCCTCAGAAACGAAAACACGCTACAGGGTGGTCAGGACAGCGGAGAGAACAATTGGTCGTACCCTGCCCACTCTGGAACAAATCTACACCTCCCGATGCCACAAAAAAGCAATAGACATTTCACAGGATTCATCACATCCCGGTCATTGCCTCTTCCAGCTTTTGCCATCAGGCAAGAGATTCAGAGCAATGAAAACAGGAGAAACCGCCTTAAAAACAGCTTTTATCCAAAAGCAATCATGGCCCTGAACTCAGAATAAAACTGCTCCATATCATTCAACCAATGTGCAATATAGACCTTAAGTCGACCAGTGTAATTTGTATATTTAACCAGTGCAATCTGTATATATTACAAGTGCAATTTGTATATTTTGTAAAGTACTTTTATTACTATTTGGTTTGCTATTATTTTCTCTCTTCTTTTTACCTCTTATGCCTCACACTGAGTCGACTGCACCTTCAATTTTGTTGTTGCTTTTAAAAATGTCACAGAGACACTAAAGATCGATTGATCTACCTATCACTTCTGTCAGCCATATTTTGTATAAATAACTCCATGTCACTGTTGCAGATTGTCAATTGCTTTGGTTTTTGATCATATATTTTCTTTGCTATGTCCGCTGGACATTATATGGGTTCATTACCCAACTCTTATTATTTTGTGGCAATTCTTTATTTACAACAGCTTTTATTTACCAAAACCTGCGGATACGAGTATGGGCACTGCAAATTAGTAATTGAGGTCACACAGGATGTTCCTCTTTTTTTTTAGGAAAAGAATTTAGGACATTTGTCAAAACTTTTAAAATGGGAAGTATGGAAATTCTATTCTGAGCAGCAAGTTCAGATATCTCAATTTTACTATTGTAATATTTCCCTCTAATTACCCTTTACCTGTTTTCTTCAGGGATAAGTGAACTCATCAGGTTTGTTACTGAGTTGGTCTGCTGTCGCACCTTAAAGAGTAACACACACACATACAGATATACACATACACACAGAACCACAATAGTGCCCTATGAATGACACACACACACATGCTGATTAACCTCTAGTACTTTAAACCACACAAGTGTCTTAGGAATAATACAACCTGTCCCTCTCTCAGAACTTCAAGAGACTTGCTTATTGTTGGCACGAACAACATACGATGTCTTAAATATATCTCAGACCTAAATATTACTTTTGTCTCTAAGAATATATATTCAAACATATAAAAGCTCATCATCTTTGGTTGTAGGCCATTTATCAACCAAGAATGTCTTACTTTACATACTGTTCACTACTATTGGTTGGAGTTCACACCCTCAGCCCTTAATAAACCTTGCAGATCGGAGCGTATGGCAAAATTCTGACTGCTCCAGGTGCTCTTAATATGTATCTTATCACCTCAATCACTCTAGATATGAAGACAAAGTATAGTACCAAACAGAACAAGGAATAATAGAAAATAATATAGATAGTAAAGGCTGGAAATAGTCTTTAGGAAAAGCTTTCAAAAAAGTAAAGATGTCAAAAGTCCCAGGGCAGCGTTGATTTAGCAATTAATATTCATGGATTCCTTTAGCTGACGATCAAAATAAAACGGCTGCACATGGCTGGTGCCCTCTCCTGACATCACTGCTCCATCCTCTTCTGATGCCGCTTTTCAGACGAGGCATATTTATAATAAAAATTCTACCTGGGGGTTTCACAACACATGATTGTTACATGTACCTGATTGCTGGCTGTCAATCTGATGAATGAATTTGCTCAAACTCTTTCATCTGTTTGAGTATATCTTTTTCCCAAGCAATAAAGTTTTTGATGTTGCTTAGTACCTACTGGCATGTCTTCCTTTCCCAGGCTGTAAACCAATTCAGCAGTTTGTTGACCCAGGTTATAAAGCAGAGGTCCCCACCTCCAGTCCTGGAGAACTCCAATGGCTGCAGGTTTTCATTCTAACCCTTTTCTTAATTACTGACCTGTTTTGCTGCTAATTAACTCCTTTTGCATTTATTTTAATTGACTTGATCTTGAATACTCAGACCCCTTAATTGTTTCTTTTCCCTTAATTAGCAGCCAAACAATAATGAGATACAAAGTGACCCAAAACATGTGCAGCAAACTGTGTCAATCATACAATATCTGAAAATAAAGAAAGATGAAGGTCTCGGGAATGTTGATCTGCTCAGATCCACAAAACATTTTAAGTGCTCTTAGAAAAGAAAAAATCAACAATCTCGGAAATGTCTGCTATTGCACAGCAAGAGAGCAGCAACAAGCCATGGAATTAAAGAACAAGTTTAATTAACAACAAGAATCAGAGCCTAATTAAGCAACTGTTATGTTTTAGTGCTAATGACTAACAACAGAGATGTAGTCTGTACAGTTAATCAGCAGCTCTAGTCAGGGTGTGCTAAACTGAAGTAGTGAGTCTTTGAAAGCTGAGACCAAAGGGGCATCTTTTATAGTGGTTGGCCAAAGCTCTTATGAACAAATTCCCATGTTTGAGGGAGCCTGGGTCCAAGTATGGCTGGCAGCAAAGCCTGAAATATAAGATGCACAATTACCATACAAAACTGAAAAATCGAAAAGTATCCTGCCCTGAGATTGAAGTTAACTCCTTAAAAAGGAAGCATCCAAGTAAACAGAACCCTGCAAAGAATATCAAGAAACCAAAAAAGGCAGAGTTAAACTATCTCCCTCCACATCCAGTAGGGGAAAAGCAAGAAAGTCTAGAAAAGGAGAGACTTGACTTGCTTTGTGAAGCCAAGAAGAAAAACAATGAAAAGGTCATTGCAGAAAAAATGGCCAAGACCTTTTCAAGTTGTAGTTGGAGAGATGGCCTGCTTTATTCACCGAGGCTCAGGTAAAAAATGTTCAATCCAGTCATTTTCATTGCTTTTTGATGAATCAGTCAATCGATTTATTAATTATTTTTTGTGACTTTGCAGAGGTTACATATAAAATAAAAAGTCCTTCACTGATTTTTATGAACTTTTGAAGGAGAGGTACAGCAAGGGCCAGGGTCACATTTGTCAAATGCATATTAGGGTCCAGGTGTGAGTATGGATTGTTCCAGTATTGGACCACATATTGCACCTGCATAAAACACACACCCTGACCACAGAGATGGACTAGACAGCATCTGATCAAACTTTTATCTGAATCGTTCCTGGATATGATGACACATACTTGCAGACCTATATTCTTTGTAACACACACACACATGAACTACGAATACTGACAAAAATATGCATCCGAATCCCCATACACATATTCACATCTGAATTCTCAGCACTTTATCTCAAAGCAAAGAATGGATGGTATATTCAGGGCTCTTGGTTGATATATGGTTTCATCTTAGTGCTCTCTAGTTCTTTATGACCTTTTCAGAATTTGTGACTATACCATTCTGAATGTCCTGCTGTTCTCATAAAATTCTATTACTTACTCACTATGTCAAGGAGGAATTCAGAAGAATTACAACTGTTCACCGGGAGCAGAAGTTTATGAGCAGACTCAATACATATACACCTCGTCTTCTTGAACTCATGAGAGCCAAGGGAGGAGTGGCTGGAACTAAAATAAGACTAATCCTGGATACTTTGAATGAGGTATATATTAATGTAATTAATTTGATATGTTCTTTACTCGGGGCGGCATGGTGGTGCAGTGGGTAGCGCTGCTGCCTCGCAGTTGGGAGATCTGGGGACCTGGTTTCACTTCCCGGGTCCTCCCTGCATGGAGTTTGCATGTTCTCCCCGTGTCTGCATGGATTTTTGCCGGGCGCTCCGGTTTCCTCCCACAGTCCAAAGACATGCAGGTTAGGTGGATTGGCGATTCTAAATTGGCCCTAGTGTGTGCTTGGTGTGTGGGTGTGTTTGTGTGTCCTGCGGTTGGCACCCTGCCCGGGATTGGTTCCTGCCTTGTGCCCTGTGTTGGCTGGGATTGGCTCCAGCAGACCCCCGTGACCCTGTGTTCGGATTCAGCAGGTTGGAAAATGGATGGATGGATGTTCTTTACTTGGTTCCTCCCTGCATGGAGTTTGCATGTTCTCCATGTGTCTGTGTGGGTTTCCTCTGGGTGCTCCGGTTTCCTCCCATAGTCCAAAGACATGCAGGTTAGGTGCATTGGCAATTCTAAATTGTCCCTAGTGTGTGTGCTTGGTGTGTGTGTGTGCCCGGCAGTGGGCTGGCACCCTGCCCGGGGTTTGTTTCCTGCCTTGCACCCTGTGTTGGTCGGGATTAGCTCCAGCAAACCCCCATGACCCTGTGGTTAGGATATAGTGGGTTGGATAATGGATGGATGCAGGGCCGGATTTATATGAAAAGAGGCCCTAGGCTATTCCACTTATGAGGCCCTTTCACCTACCATTTTTAAGTTTGTAAATTACATGAGAGATAATAAAATACATCATTACTGTGATATATATCAATATGTTAAATGAAACATGTTGTGATTGGTACTAACCTGTGTGGAAAATTAACGCGTTGATCTTAACCAATACATTTTTATGTTTGTTTATTAGTCATATGCGTAGAATTTCTCCTTATTTTCGGTTCAGTGTTTTAGTGTTCACTGTTTTTAGAATAGTGTAATTTTAATTTTGCTAACAATTTGAATGTAGGCCCCTCTTGATCTTGAGGCCCTAGGCTGAAGCCTAGTTAGCCTATAGGAAAATCCGGCCCTGGATGGATGGATGGATGGATGGATGTTCTTTACTTGGTGTAACAAGATGTGTAGTAGTATTCAAACCTGCAGCCACTTGCATCATTTTGCTGAATAACAAGACCTACAACAAATGTTTATAGAATTCACAAAATTTATATCTACTGTGAGTTAACACGGCATACAATAAAAAAATGGTGGTGGAAGAGTTAGGTCATTTGCTTAATTTTGGAAAAAGGCACTGGGCATATTGTTCTAGCATAGAAGGTACTGGTTGCTATGGTGTCCCTGTCCAACTATGATGGTTTTTTGAAGAATACACAGTCTAAGTATCTATATAGCTGTGAAATGCAGATTTAAACTAACCAATTGGTCAAAACCGCTCCCAAACAGGGTGTAAAGCTGTTATTGCTGCAAAAATACTGGAAGTGCATCAAGTCGATATTTATAAAAAATGCATTGCATATTTGCATACTTATAAAAATTCTGTTCATTAGAACAGAATTTGGTTAATGTTTTGAACCAAAACATTAACAGTTTAAATTATTTTGCATTTTAATGCTTTGAATTTAAAATATAACAGAAACAGAGTTTAGTATAAGAAGTGTAAGATTAATCATCTTTAATTGTACTATAAAGCAATTAAGCCATATTCACAGTAAATATATTTCTTGCTGCGGTGGGCTGGCACCCTCTCCAGGGTTTGTTCCCTGCCTTGAGCCCTGTGTTGGCTGGGATTAGCTCCAGCAGACCCCCATGATCCTATAGTTAGGATATAGTGGGTTGGAAAATGGATGGATGGACGGATATATTTCTTGTCAGAACCTCAATATTGAAAGGAGAAGAGATGGAGTTATCCAGTGCTTAATAGAGTACCTCGGAGAAAGGAATGAGGACCTTTTCCAAGACTGCCAGGTATGGCCTTTAATTTAGTCTACTGAAGGAATTTGCATGGTTGTACAGTAAAAGTTTAGGAGTATAATTACGTGCTGCATATAGAATTTGACAAAAAATAAACATAACACATCATTTGTATTAATCCGTCACTTTTTTTTTTTTAAACAAGGAGGATAATCAGGATGGAAACACTGAGCATCTCTTAAAAATCCTTGTCATCCATAGTGCCACTGCAGAGGACCCAGCGGATTTGGCCATTATTATTGAGGGCTGTGTTTCCTGTAGGGGGCGACAGCTCCCTAGTTGGAATAAGTTCTTTTGTAATTGCAGCATTTTAAGTAACCAGAAACTATATAGATATAATATTAAAAGGCGATATCCCTCCCATAGTGATATGGCAGTAAGAAATCACATAAGAGAAAATAACTTAGCTTTCTTTAATGACGATTTATGCAGCATTACAGACAGGAAGCCATGACAAGACTTTATCAGGGTGGGATCTCGATGTATACAGTCTGCCATTTTTCATCGCTGCGGTGGAAAGATTTTCAGAACGGATGACTTATCACCCATCCATCCGTCGGCTTCAAAGTATTTAGCTGCTGTCCAAGTCTTATATATTGCTTCCTCCATGTGCAGGCCCTTACTTAGGTTCCAAACAAGGCCAGGAGAGGATTCAATTTCATCTCCAACATACAGAAATAGTACATGGCCCATTTTTATAGTTGTCCCCTTCCCTCTTCAAATGCTTGCCTAGCAGTTCTAAATGCTGAGAGCGCCTGTGTACTAACTTTGGCCTGGCCTGTACATGTGAGTGGATTTTTGTACAGAGCACAGTGACATTAAACTTATATTCTAATTACAGGCTGTAAAGTGCTGACTAACTGTGGAAGCAGAGCCAAGGCTTGAATCCTATTAATGGGGTTTATTTATGCTTTAAATTTAGTCTACCCAGAAAAGCTAAAGTATACGTTTGAGTTTTTCCAAAATATTTTCCTTGAGATTGATGGAATAAAGCTGCTCAGAAAAGTTCAGACACTAAAAAACAAATTGCTGGCTTGAATGTAACTACTCAAGTTAATAATGGGTAATAGGTTCTTGTTACAGTTTGTTCAAACGTCATTGTGTCCTGAAATATTAAAACACTAGGTGAACTTTAGTTTATAAAACAAAATCCTACCTCACTTCTAATTTGTAAATATGTATTTTGTTTTTTGTAACATTTCTCTGTTCTGAAAATCAAAGTTGTATTGCTGTTTTATGATAAAGGTAATAGTTATCATGACAATTTGCTTTTTGTGTATATTGATAATTTTTCATATGCCACAGGTAAAACTCTACATATTTACAGTTTTATGGTCAGTGGTTTCATACTAGAGTGACAGAAGTGTACATTGTGATTTGAATTTGACTTTTTTTTTTCTTTTATTTAAAATTCTGCTTTATTTGAATTTTGGAATTAGTGTCAAGGCTGACAAGTACAGTAACAGAACTGTTAAATGAATATTCTGATGCTGATATTAAAATTTCAGCAATGTAAAAAACAATTGTTTACTTTAAGATCTCAAAAAAGAAAATATTTTGTTCAGAACACTTGTTTCTCAATAAAAACAAAAAAGTGCATCATTCATTTTGTTGTCTGAGTGATTTTAATCTTAAAGCATGAAAGCAGAAAATTAGGTACAAAATACTAACAATTATTAGTCGGTTACCTACTTTTTAAAAGTGATTTTGAACTTAGTTAGAAGGTAGATTATACTTAAAAATATTAGGTAGACTTCACTTGACTGAATTTATGTATATTATTTGCTACATGTAGGTAAACTTGACTAAAAAAATGGGTTAAATTTACTCAAGAAAAATTAGTGCAAATTGCTTCCTCAATTTTATTGAGTAAACTAGCGACCTGGGGCCTCATGTATAACGCCGTGCGTAGAACTCACACTATAACATGGCGTAAGCACAAAAGCGGGATTGTGCGTACGCACAGAAAAATCCAGATGCAGGAATCTGTGCGCACGCATACTTTCACGTTCTTCTACTACATAAATCCCGATTTGCGTGAAAAGTAACGCACGTGCACGCGCCTTCTGTCCCGCCCCAACTCCTCCCAGAATTACGCCTCTTTGAATATGCAAATCAATATAAATAGCCTTCTGTGAAAAGACAATGGGAAAAGCACAGGGGAAAATATAAGAATTTCAGCGAATACCAAGTGGAGGCAAAGGAAAAACGTACTATTTGTTGGTTTAAACAGTGGTATAATCAACAAAAGGAAGCTGATCGAGTAACAGAGTGTCGGAGAAACTCGAAGGCTCAACTTCACAAAGTCGCACAGTGCCTGAAATAAAAAAGATGTTGTCACATATCAAAGTCAGTGTGAAAAGGCGACTCGTAGCCCACCGTCTGAGTGTCATATGAAAGCTTATTAGGGTACAGACAAAAAAAGGCACACAGTGGGGAAAAAAGCACGAAATGTCAACTTTAATCTCGAAATTTCCACTTTAATCACATAGTTTATTTTGCCATTAAAGTAGAACATCATAAACTTCATCTTAAAATCGTTTAATTTACTAGTTTCTCAAATCCCATTGTAACTAAAGTGGCATGTTAAATGCTTTGTTCTGTATTTGATCTTCTATGTGCTCTATGTGTATGAATCACTACCTGCTTTTTAAACGGGCTTTCTCTTTCTCCGACAGGACACATAATCCATTACATTCGTGATATTACAGCTCTCTGAATAATTAAAATACTGAGATGTATACGTGATATCTTTTTCATGATGATAGGAATGAAAGCATGTTATTAAACATGGGAACACGGTGGCGCAGTGCTTGTTCATGTCTCACGCAAGAGGCTTGCTGCTCCATGCGCAACCTTCAATTAAATAATTTATCACAGCAGTACTGTCTCTTTCAAACGTACTAACCTCCAATTCCTGTCCTTACTTTTCTTTCTCCAAAAACTCAATCGCCACACAATCAGCTCTGTAATAGACGTTAAGCCATCTGTAAGCTTAGAACTTCGAATCTTCAAAACTTTTAAGGAACATTGAAATATCTTAGTAGTACGTGTTTAATTATTCTATCCGTCTATCTTTCCGGTGTCGCGTCAGCACCAGCAATAATACAGCGCAAGGCAGGAACAATTACTGAACTAGCTAGCGCTGCGGCACCGTGTCCTCACATGTTTAATTATTAACAATACAGATTATTTAAATGAAGTTAAAGTTTTATCTGTATAATATAATCAACATGTTTTGCTGCATTTCGTCTTAGAAATGAATACCGTCATCACATGTAAATACGCGCTTTATAAAGTGGCGCAGGTTGTGCAATATTATAACTGTAGTGCAAGTTTGCAGTGGGGTAATTGTACTTATAAGTCCAAACATTTCTACAAGGAGCACTTGATGGACTGATTTAGTGTGTTTAGAGTTCTTGGGATGAAACTGTTTCTAAACCGCGAAGTCCGTACAGGGACTAAAGCGTTTGCTGTGACTCAGGCAGCATCTGCTTCATGCTGTGTACCGATAATTCTCTTTCCAATCAGCTGCTGCTGTGATTTCCCACTCAGATACAGTGATATAAATACTCTGAGTGGTGCAGTAAGAGTAGTGTGGGAAAAGATGATCTGCTGTGGCAACCCTTAACGGGATCAGCTGAAAGAACATGCAGTGAGAGTTACAACGCTAAAGCAGTTATGGTATTTGGAATACTATGGCTATTCCCTGGACCATTATATTGCTACAGGTTAATTACAATCAGATGCATTACACTAATAAACAATATGCAGTTAATTTCAGTGTATTTATAAAGCCGCGCCAGGAATGTGGATTTAAGAATGAAAGGGTGATCACACAGGAACAGTAGCACTGCTTTGACGCTGGGTGCCGCCAGTCTGCAAAACCGGGCGGATAAATTGCGTACGCCAAGGAATGAGTTACCGTGGAAATGTGCGTGGCTTTACGCCAAGTTTAGGTTTTATACATCGCGATTTGAGCGTGGAAAGGTTCGTACGCAACATTTCTGTGCGTACGCACCGTTTATACATGAGGCCCCTGGTGCGCTACGCTGCGCGTTGGATGACCACAGTTGAAGGACTCCCTGTTTAAACGCGGCTGCCAGTCGTGAACTGGGTCCTTCATCGCATCGCATTTGATTTTTGCATGGGAAACAAAATTTCAAAACAAAGCCCATGATTCACGAAGTGTGGGACGCAGACTAATCAGAAGGAGTTTCAGTTGCCTTTCGTTGTGTGGCAGAGACGCGTCGTTGAGCTAATCTTTGTGAATGCTGAGTGTCCGTTTCTTGCGAGCGACTGGCACGCCTTTGCCTGTTTGCTTCGTGATGACGCTGTAATGTGTCCTCTCTCGCAGCAGCAGGTTCAGTTGCCTTTCGTTTCGGCATTGTTCCGTAAGGTCTCCTCCGTACAAGTGCACATGGGTAGCTGAAAACGGAAAGGCATAGTGTGCTGGAAGGGAGAAAATAGAAAATCGCGGCTTGAAACACACGAATTGATGACCAGGGGAACCATCCGACTCAGACGCGGGGCTCGAAATACTCACGTGCACAAAGGGGAAAGAACGGAGGGGGGTAAGCAGGAATTCTGAGAGGGGAAGGACTGCGGCTTTTCTACGGGGGCGGCTATACAGCCAAAAGGAACCCGGACCCGGACACGGACACCGCGCTGGGCTTTTATTATATAGATTCTATACCCTGCCTTTTACAGTGCAGATCCTTAGCCAGAGAGCCACCACTCCGATTTTCCTGATTCTGAATTAACATATTTTTCGCCTTTCACACTATTTAAACAGAATATGACAAAGATTATAATACTGATACTTTAACTTCAAAGTGTTTGGGAACCCCTCTCAGCCTGCATAATAATTGACTCTACTTTCAACATAAAAGATAACAGTGGTATGTCTTTCATTTCCTAGGAACATCCGAGTACTGGGGTGTTTTCTGAACAAAGATTTGTGGTTTCAATGTAAATTGCAGGCAGCTACCTCCGCTATTGCTCAAAAAATTCTCAGTAACAGCCTCGCTGTGCTTGTATCACTACAAGTGCTATAAAACAGTGTGCATTGTGAAAGAACGAAACAAAACATCATTACATGTTGCTTATTCTGTGCAGAAAAAAGACAACGTCAACTGAGAAAATAAACTGCAACTTCATACAGAGCTACGGTGATTCATATGTGGGGACCTGAAAGTTGTATCGGTGTATCTTGATGGGTCAGCAGTCACGGCAGGTTAAATTTGCACGTGTTAGTGGGACAGCAGAGCCAAGAAGTGACATTAGGTGCAGAAGGAATGGCCAGCTAGAAAAAAAGCTACAGTTTGGTGACAAAAAAACATCACCAGACCTCGCTTGGTGGATCAAGATAAAGTGCCGCTACTCCTGCTTCATATGAAGTTTCGTTTAATGATGTACTTTGTCCTGTCACAAGATGGCGCCTGTTTGATGTATTTGTGCTAAAAGTCTCCGTGATTGACTGCGGCTAAACTGAAAGAGGACATTTTTGCTGAGCCTGATATTTGAAAACTGTTTTCTAATGCAGAATGTAAAGGTGCAATGGACGAAATGAAGTGAGAGGCTTATATATCATTCAGAGATGTTATTTCTATGTTTTTGGTAAAGGTCCAAATTATAAAGAAATTGTGAACAATGCATTACTTATGTTTAAGGGAATTAAGATACAACACGAGCCTCAAATTCTGCATTTGGAATTTCCCCCTGAAAATATTGGTGAGTGAAACGCAGCGTGAAAGATTTAATCAGGACGCTAAGGGCGTGGAAAGAAGGGACCACAGATTTCAGGTATGTCAGTATGATGGTAGAACAAGTGGCGTAACTAGAGCTCGTGCCGCTCGGGGCGGTGCTTCAATTTGCCGCCATGCAACATATCTGAATATGTTAACCTATTTAAATATAAAACTAAAACGACGTATAGAGAAAAATTAAGAGATAATTTGCATAGATTTATTCATCTGTAATCATGTTTCACTTATGATTACTTATAAACATCAACTAGACAAGAATATAGTATAGACGCACTGATAAGCCGTGTTCTAATTATTAGTTTCATATAATTACGCTCCGAAAACCAGAACCAGTGTGTACGAGTGATAGATGGGGATGTTTTCTGTGCAGTGCAAGAACTCATTGGGATTGATAAAGAAGCGAAATAATACATTGTAAATTAGTTGTTTATCTTCCTAGAAATTCTTATCAGTGTAATGTTTATGTTTATTTTTGTTATTGCCTCATAAATTTCAAGTGCTGTATCTGATGCCGTCACAGAAGGACAGTCTGAAAATTATTTTTGAAGCATTTGTGAATAAAAATCAGAGAATTTTACTTTTGTTCATTCATGTGTGATATTTTTCCGAACCCTGCTGCTTACACACGAATTGTACTGACCCTTTTGGCCAATAATGCCGCCCTTAAAAATGGGACCGCCCCCTCCGCCCGCCCCTAGCTACGCCACTGGGTAGAACACTACTAGATGATGAGAAGGTGGACAAGGACAAGACAGCAAACAAACAAACTAAGAAGTGGCAATGTAGCTGTCGCAAAATATGTGTGTGTATATATGTAAATTTACTGTTTGAATTTGTAAAATATATTTTGTGAATTATATTGTATATCATATAGTTGTGGTGCAATCTTATTGTTGATGATAATTGTTTTTCTAATTGAAATTTTATTTATATTATAATCGATGTATTTGTACGTAAGTTTGCAAAGTTGGTCTGAACGGAAGGGCGCAGTGGTCACATGATAAGGTTGGAGGTGGAGCGGAAATGCACATAGTGACACGCTTAATGGACGCTGAGCAGTTTAGTTTTAATAAGATGAGAAGAAGTGAAGTATCAGAGAGACTGTGATAAAGACTCCTGATTTTCTGGTCAGAAAGCGCACACGGTATGTTTAATTTGTTATCTTGACACCTGCGTAATTCATTAATTGTTTAATTTACTAGTTTTATTGTATTTTAGTTTTTCACGGTATTTGAGAGCGGTAAAGAAAGAGAGAGAGAGAGAGCAAATAAATACTCTTTAAACATCAGTCGGAGCGTGGTCTCATCTGTACCAGAAGAAAACCTTCGGGAGCAGCTACAGGCAACAACTAGACAAGTTTATCGCCACTAATGATTTTAATGTTAAATTAGCCTATTTTACAACAATATAGCCTACTATGCATTAATGTATTGTGTTATGATGGAAACAATCTGTTTTATTGTGTTGATTACTACAAAAAAAATCAACTATTTACAATTAAAATAGATTTTTGTGAGTTTAATTTTTCAAACTTTTCGATCGAATAACCAGAACATCTATAGTACTAGGGTGTTGTACCGTGTTAGCCATTATGAATGTAGAGAAAAGCCAAGCAAAATGACACCTTTTATTGGCTAACTAAAAAGATTACAATATGCAAGCTTTCGAGGCAACTCGGGTCCCTTCAGGCATCTTTCAGGCCTGAGTTGCGTCGAAAGCTTGCATATTGTAATCTTTCTAGTTAGCCAATAAATGGTGTCATTTTGCTTGGCTTTTCTCTACAGAACATCTAGAAATGCGGAATGATACACGTGGTTGTGATAATGATGAAAATGTTTAATTGCAGTTAGTTATGCCCATGTCAACATATTTATATACTTGGCATATTCTAATAAAAACTTTTCAAGCTTACTTATGTTATTTCTACACTGACTAAAGCATACTTCCTTGTTTGTTTCAGCTTGATGAATGAGGTTTGGAGTCCAATTGAAAGAAAAGCTCGTGTGGAACAAACACCTTCAGCCACACGGCGTCCACATGTTTGTGTCTGTGAATTACAGATCCGCTAAATTTGAAAGTGTCGCCCGCCTCTGTCCTCCTAGCGGGTCTCTACCAAACTTAAGCCTGTAATCCATCACCTCCTGCCAGCTAAAGCCGACCGTCACGAAGGTGCTAGTAAATCAAACCGAGCCAAAGCGCGTGCTCGTAAGCGGCAGGGCAAGCACAGCTTTGACGTCATCAAGGGGTGACGAATAAACAGGCGCACGAGCGTCTCGAATCTTGTGAGAAGAAAATAATGGAAGCTGTTTTAACATTTAACTCCATTCTTTCATTATCTGTTTTCAACACGTTGATATAATGAGTTTTAAATTTGATATCAGGCTTATCAGATGTGTTGTCAAAAACACATTTAAAGTTTGATATCGAGCTGTTCCAATTTGAAAATCTGCTTTTAAAATTTGATCTCAAGTTTGTCATTTTGATTTCACGTTTATGAAATTTGATATCAGACTTATTATATTTCATATAATGTCTGAGGATGTTGGTATCGCATTTAAACAGCATGATGTCAAATTTTACTTTAAAAGTCCGCTATCAAATTTTTAAAGCGTGATATCACATTTTAAAACCTGATATCATATTTCAAAACCTCCACATCAAATTTTTAAAGGATGATATCAAATTTCATTAAGCTTCATATTAAATATAAAAACGACAATATCCGCGTTGTAACTCCTGATATCAAGGAAAATTGATTAAATGTCAAAATGGCCTCCTATAGTAAACAGGAGAACTAACGGAATGAGAGCCTCCTTGCTGTGGAGTGAGACGACTTTACATTTACATTTATTTTCCTGGCAGACGCTTTTATCCAAAGTGACTTACAAACGACATAAATATAATCGAGCAACATAACATGAGGGCTTATTTGTTCATGCAGCAAGTTTAGTAGGACAGGTAACAAAACCCCACAATTAGAAGAGTCAGACCATTATCACATCCTGGCGGAGCTGGACGGTGTCTCTGATGATTCTGAGGTGGTAGGCAGGGATGAGGAGCCCCAATGGGCCACTTCAAAGCCAGTCCCCAGAAGGAGAGAGGTAATGATAGTTGGGGATTGAAGCGCAGGGGTGCTCCAGAGACAGAGAGTCTCGCACGGTGTGTTGCCTTCTGGGTGTACAGGTGGGGGACCTCCCTGGAAGGGTTAATAGGCTCTTTGCCAGAGCGGGGGTGGATCCAGGTGTCATTGTTGGAACAAATGACATACATAAGGGCAGTCTGTCAGTTCTGCGATCCAAATTCAAAGAGTTAGGTGCCAAGCTGAGGAGCAAAACTGACAAGATAGTCTTCTCTGAAGTTCTGCCTGTGCCGTGCGCCAGTCCAGGTAAGACTGAGGAGATTAGAAGGCTTAACGTGTGGCTCAAATCATGGTGCAGGGCAGAAGAGTATAGGTTTAAGTGACATTGGGACTCCTTTTGGAACACATAGGGCCTGTTCCGCCATGACAGGTTACATCTGAACTGGAGGGGCAGGGAGTTTAGGACAGGCCAGGTTTAGAACTATACATGGAGGAACAAACAGTGGTGTAGAAATAAAAACACATAGTAATGTATATTCTAACCAAACATTTAAATGTAGAAGGAGTTAAGCATTAACAATAGCTTGACTTAATGCTAGAAGTATCAAAAATAAGGTAAGAGAGTAGGAGCTGTATGTAGCAGAGCATAATTATGATATTATAGCAAAAACGGAAACCTGGCTAAATAACATCAGAATTGGCTGATGTTAAGAGTGGTGTCCAGCAGGGGTTGGTGCTGGGACCACTGCTATTTATATTATATATAAATGATTTAGATAGGAATATACGTAACAAGCTGGTTAAGTTTGCAGATGATACCAAGATAGGTGGATTGGCAGATAATATGGAATCTGTTATATCATTACAGGAGGACTTGGATAGCAGACAGGCTTGGGCAGATGTGTGGCAGATGAATTTTAATGTCAGTAAATGTAAAGAATTACACATAGGAAGTAAAAATGTGAGCTTTGAATACACAATGGGCGGTCAGAAAATCGAGAGTCCACCTTATGAGAAGGATTTAGGAGTCATAGTGGACTCTAAGCTATCGACTTCCCAACAGTGTTCAGAAGCCATTAAGAAGGCTAACAGAATGTCATGTTATATAGCGCCTTGATGTGTGGAGTACAAGTCACAGGAGGTTCTGCTCAAGCTTTATAACACACTGGTGAGGCCTTATCTGGAGTCCTGGGTGCAGTTTTGGTGTCCAGGCAACAAAAAGGACATAGCAGCACTAGAGAAGGTCCAGAGAAGAGCAACAAGGCTGATTCAGGGCCACAAGGGATGAGTTATGAGGAAAGATCAAAAGAGCTGAGGCTTTACAGTTTAAACAAAAGAAGATTAAGAGGTGACATGATTGAAGTGTTTAAAATTATAAACAGACTTAGTCCAGTGGATCGAGATGGCGACTTTAAAATGAGTTCATCAAGAACACGGGGACACAGTTGAAAATTTGTTAAGGGTAAATGTCCTACAAATATTAGGAAGTTTTTCTTTACACAAAGAATGATAGACATTTGGAATAAGTGACCAAGTAGTGTGGTAGACAGGAGGACTTTAGGGACTTGCAAAGCTCGACTTGATATTTTTTTTGAAAGAAATAAGTGGATAGGACTGGCGAGCTCTGTTGGGCTGAATGGCCTGTTCTCGTCTAAATTGTTCTAAAAAGTTGATTTGCACAAGTGAAAGATATAATAAGTAATAAAATAACAATCATAGATTACAATCGATTAAAATGTTTATATTGTTGGCTAATTTATGGTTACATTTCGTGTAAGGTATCACAGAGCAAAGGTTTTTATTTTTATTTTTTCAATCAAGTAGACTGATATTCACAGAACAGTAGGGTCTCCATTCACTTCTTAAAAACATTGAGGGAGTCAGCAGTATGGATGAAGGTGGGCAGCCCGTTCCACCAACTCGCAACTACACATGAAAAGAGTCTGGATTGAGACATGATACCACACAGAAGCAGCATCACCAGATGATCTTTGTTGGCAGATATGAGTGGGCAAGAAGGAGTAGAGCAGCTCACCAGTGTCTCCATATACTCAGGTGATGACCCTCTGACTACTCTGTAGGCAAACACCAGGGATTTGAACTTAATGTCTGTTGCAATAGGGAGCCAATGTAATGACTTGAAGACTGGAGTGACATGTGCCATCTTGGATGGTTAAATACAAGTCAGGCCATTGCATGCCGGATCATCTGCATTGGCTTGATAGCATATCTGGGTACTCCTGCCAGAGGTGTGTTGCAATAAGACCAAATCCTGGACCAGAACTTGTGTTGCATGCTCTGTCAGAAAAGGTCTGATCTTGTGCAAGTTGTACAGCGTGAACCTGCATGAATGAGAAATGGCAGAAATGTAGTCAGAAAAAGATAGATGCTCATCAGTCACCACCCCAAGGTTGTGTACTGACAATGGCAGGTGTTATTGTTGATGAGCCAAGCTGTACAGATATAAGGAGCTAAACAGACTGGCTGGCCAGTTTTTGCCAGGTTGAGCTGTAGATGGTGGTCCTTCATCAAGGATGAGATAGACATGCAGAGATTCTAGCTGATAGATGACATGGTTTTTGACAAATTATGACAATACAATACAGTTTATTTTTGTATAGCCCAAAATCACACAGGAAGTGCCGCAATGGGCTTTAACAGGCCCTGCCTCTTGACAGCCCCCCAGCCTTGACTCTCTAAGAAGACAAGGAAAAACTCCCAAAAAAACCTAGTAGGGAAAAAATGGAAGAAACCTTGGGAAAGGCAGTTCAAAGAGAGACCCCTTTCCAGGTAGATTAGGCGTGCAGTGGGTGTCAAAAGAAGGGGGTCAATACAATACAGTACAGTACAGTACACAGAACAATTTCTCAATATAGTAAGAAATAAAAAAATATATACATTTTAGAAGTACAGAGTAGAATTTAACAGTAGATGATATATCCCATAATAAGATTTGTATTTGTATAGAGTCCTGGAGACCTCATCCTTCAAGCTGCCTCCCCCATTTGGCCATTCCACAGCTGAAACAGTGCTGGGCCAGCCAATCTGATGAAAGGACCCCTCTTTCCCACGATTCCTGCGATCCTCCATCTGGGATGACTTTTCCTTAGGCAGGCAAAACAACTTGGCAGGTGGGCCATGGCACCAAGTGCCACATTTGAGTACCGAGAAGAAAAACAGAATAAGTGAGGGTTAGTATACAATTATAACTGTCATGTTACTTATGTTTAAGTGCTAATGACTAACAACAGAGATGCAGTCTGTACAGTTAATCAGCAGCTCTAGTCAGGATATGCTAAACTGAAGTAGTGAGTCTTCAGCCGGGATTTAAAAGCTGAGACCGAAGGGGCATCTCTTATAGTAGCAGGCAGACCATTCCACAGTTTAGGGGCCCTGTAACTAAAAGCTCGACCCCCCACTGTTATTTTATTAATCCTTGGAATCATAAGCAGACTGGCATCTTGAGATCTTAATGTGCGCTCTGGTTTGTAAGTCATGATAAATTCAGACAAGTAAGCCGGACCTCGACCATTTAATGATTTATATGTTAAAAGAAGGATTTTGAAATCTGCCCTAAACTTAACCGGGAGCCAGTGTAAGGATTTAAGAACTGGAGTTATGTGTTCGTATTTTCTTGTTCTTGTAATAATTCTCGCAGCCGCATTTTGGATTAACTGGAGGCTGTATAAAGAACAGTTTGAACATCCAGTGAACACCGCATTGCAGTAGTCAATCCTACTAGAGATAAATGCATGAATTAGTTTCTCAGAATCCTGTTTATTTAAAAAGCGCCTTAATTTCCTAACATTTTTAAAATGGAAGAAACATGTTTTGGACAACTTTGTAATATGCGCTTTAAATGACATGCTAGAGTCAAAGATAACTCCTAGATTGCGGGCTGATTCAGTAAAATTGACTGGGATTCCAACTGAGTTAAATGATGACAAAATATTATTGTGATCAGCATCATTCCCTCCAACAATTAACATCTCTGTTTTATCTGTATTTAAAGACAAGTAGTTCTTATTCATCCACTCCTTTAATTCACTAACACAACTAATTAAAGACAACATTGGAGAAACTTCATTTGATTTAAATGAAAGGTATAACTGGGTGTCATCTGCATACGAGTGAAAATTAACATTATGTTTCCTAATGAGAGATCCCAGTGGAAGCATGTAAAGTGAAAACAGTAAAGGTCCCAGTACTGAGTCCTGCGGGACACCATATTGAACTTCTGTGTATAATGATGGAGTACTGTCAGCACATTTCTGTACATATTGGAATCGATTTGATAAGTAGGAACTAAACCAAGCGAGCATGGTGCCTGTAAGCCCAACATCATTTTCTAGCCTGTGCAGTAAAATAGAATGGTCGATGGTATCAAACGCTGCACTTAAGTCCAACAACATAATTACAGTTGAGTTTCCTTCATCAGAGGATATCAGAATGTCATTTACAACCCGTGTTAGTGCCGTTTCTGTACTATGACCAGTGCGAAAACCAGACTGGAATTTCTCAAATAAATTGTAATGCATAAGGTGTGACTGAAGCTGACTGGCGACTACTTTTTCTAGTATTTTAGAGAGAAACGGTAAATTTGAAATAGGCCTATAATTATTTAGTATATGTGGGTCAAGGTCTGACTTTTTTAAGTAATGGTTTAATGACTGACACTTTTAGTGTATCAGGTACTGTGCCATGCAATAATGAACTATTGATAATGTTTAGGATAGGCGCTGCAAGAACATCCATTGCACTTTTTACTAGTTTTGTTGGCACTGGATCTAGGGAACAAGTGGTGGGCTTCATTTTAGAAATTAAAGTTAAGACTTCCTGCTCAGTTACAGGATTAAAATTACTAAAGTGCTGAGTGCAATGTGAGGCAGGGTCTGCTAAGCTAGTATTTGGTTTTTACTGTGATGCAGAGATCTGGGATCTTATATTTTTAATTTTCTCATTGAAGAAGTTAATAAAGTCTGTACTGCTAATGTCTGTTGGTATTTTGCACTGTTGATCTGAATTTCCATTTGTTAATTTAGCCACTGTTCTAAACCGTACCCGAGGATTTTTATTATTGCTATCTGTTAATGTAGAATAATATTCTGACCGAGCTTTAAAGAGGGCTTTTTTATATTTATTAACACTCTCTGTCCATGCAATTTGAAAGACCTGTAGCTTTGTTGTTCTCCATCTGCGCTCCAGTTTTCCACACTCTAATTTAAGAGCTCGAGTGTTTTCATTAAACCAGGGAGAGTTTCTATGTGCTTTGATCACTTTGGTTTTAAGGGGAGCCACTGTGTCCAGAGCATCTCTCAAGGTCACATTATAATGTGATGTTAGCTCATCTAAATTGTTTTCTGTGTTTACATTTGATGTTAACTGATCTAAATGGTTTTCCACAATTACACTCGACTTACTCAAAGTATCTATAAATTTTGAAGCAGAATTACAATCTAGATGTCGCACTGTCTTTGTTTTAATCTGGGAGTGTGTTGGCAAGGGCAGGACTAAATCAAATGTAATTAAGTAGTGATCAGAAATAACTTCATTTAATGGAGTAATAATTAAATTTTGAATTCCAACTTTGTAAGTTATAATTAAATCTAATGTGTGGTTATGATTATGAGTTGGACCTTTGACATTCTGACAAAATCCTACTGAATTTAACAAATAAGTAAAACATTTGCTAAAAGTGTCAGTTTCCACATCAATGTGTACATTAAAATCCCCCATCAGTACTACGTGATCATAATTTATAGCCAAGTCAGATAAAAGGTTGCTAAATTCAGACATGAACAATGAATACGGCCCTGGTGGTCTATAGACTAGCACTATAATTGTGTTGGAATCTGTTTTAATATTTAAAATGAATGCTTCAAAGGATGTAAAGTTGCCTAAATTTTTAGAAGTGATTTGCATTTTGTTACAATGAATTATTCCAAGGCCCCCTCCTCGACCAGAATCTCTAGACTTATGAAGGAACGAGTAGCCATCTGGTGACGCCTCAGCTAGGGGGACAGTGTCACATTTACTAAGCCAGGTTTCAGTGAGAAGACACAGATCAGATTTTGTACTTAATATAATATCATTTACCAAAACAGCTTTAGTGCCAAGAGAGCGAATGTTCAATAAGCAGCATTTAAAACTGTATGCTTCTTTCTAAATTGGTGATATACTTTTTGTTTTAATTTGTAGTAAATTTCTATTACAGATGCCCCTGGTGGAGGGTCTGGTTTTATCCCTTGGTCTAATTATACACCTTATTTTTTGATTATCAATTAATTTAAGGTTTGTATCAAGACTAAATTTACTGGATGCCCCAAGACAAGGATTATGGGTAACAGCTTCAGGAAAGTAACAGGTGGGATAAACAACAGCCTGTGATTTAAGATCACATGACTGTGGCCTGGATGGTGCTCTAATCAGTCAACCAGGCAGTTTTGCTGCCATATTTTGGGATAATACATAAGATCCCCTCCAGTTAGGATGAAGACCATCTCTTCTGAAAAATCCAGGCCTTTCCCAAAAATCATCCCAATTGTTCACAAACGCTATGCTTTTGTTTGCACACCAGGTTTCTAGCCAGCAGTGAAGGGAATGCAATCTGCTATAAATCACATCCCCTCTATATAATTGTGGTAAGGGGCCAGATACAACTAAATTCTGACATTTTCTTTTAGCTTTGATGCAAAGAGAGATGAAGTTCCTCTTTAATACCTCAGATTGCTGTGAATAAATATCATTAGTGCCGACATGCAGCAATAAGGTAGATACTTCATCGTCGGCGACACGGTCCAATGCGGCCTCTATGCCAGAAATCTTGGCCCCTGCGAGGCATTTAACATTAACTGCTGGTTTAACACAGTTTGGAATTCTAACATTCCGCACTATGGAATCGCCAATTATGAGCACTTTCTTATTCTCAGTTTCCACAGGCGCGCTGCGGAGTGCTGAGAATCTGTTCTGGGTCCGAATTGGTGACCTGGGTGCCGGGGGACTACATTTTGGATTCCTAGACCCGTCTTACTGTTACCCACTCGCCCTGTGGCTGAATTGGTGCTGCTGACTTTGGCCGCACACTGACTACAGTGGGGCCAGGAGAGACTGAAGCCGAATCAGAAGTAACCGAATTGTCTAAACAAACCGAGTCGATCCAATTTTCGGTTTGCCTAATCGCTATCAGATTCCTAACGCGGTCCTCCAATTCGCGTATTTTCCCGACCAACTCTAAATTAACTAAACACTTTTGGCAGGTGAAGCTGTCTACAATGTCGGCCGGAAAACCTGAACTGTACATGCTGCAGGACACACAACATATAAACGTGCCCTCAACGGGCAGAGAGTAGATAGAACTTACGTTTAGTATTGATGTCATCTTCTCCGTTTTCTGTTGCTTACTTAAGTGCTTTCTGCTTCAGAGACCGTCGGCTTCAAGTTTCTCACTGCCGGTTATTTCTTCTGGTCAGCTGCCGGCTTTACTTCCGATGAAGTTGCTCGGGTGTTTGAGAAGGGTTACGTGCCTGTGGGAGACGCCGCTGCTCGGTGCTTCTGCTCGGTGCTTCGGCCTGTGTGAGAGAGAGAGAGAGAAATGATTACAATAACCTGACAATAACTGTGTATATACATATATATCCTACCTTTGCACTACATTGGAGAAATTTGGGTTTGGATTTGGCATCAACATTTGTGCATGGATCAAACTACTGAATACCAATCCAGAAAGCTTCAGTTTGTATTAACAACATTATTTTAGACTACTTCAAACTAGAACGTGGCACTAGACAAGGATGCCACATGGGGGTCATGATTTCACTAGAAAGGGGTGTGTGGCGCTCCCGATATCTCTGCAAAAGCACGAAGGTCCAAGTCTTTAGAGTCCTGGTGCTCCCTGTTTTGCTATATGGTTGCAAGACATAGACACTACCCATTGACCCGAGATGTAGACTGGACTCTTTCAGTACCGTGTCTCTCCGGAGAATTCTTGGGTACTGCAGTTTGACTTTGTGTTGAACAAGCAGTTGCTGATTGAATTCCGAATGAGGCACATTACCTGCATTGTGAGGGAGCATCAGTTACAGGAATACAGCCATGTGGTGTGATTCCCCAAGGGTGAACTGGCTCACAGGATCCTCATTGTTGAGGACCCAGTTGGCTGGACCAGGCCAAGGGGTTACCCACATAACATGTGGCTGCGAAAGATAGATGATCACTTCTGGAGAGTGGGACTGGACCGTGTGTCTTCATGGGGGATTGCCAACCAGGATCCCGAGCTGTATCATTATGTAGTGGATGTGGCAACATGCTGTACCAGTGCATGCTGCCCAACGTGACCTGACTTGATAGTTAAAAAAGAAGGAAAACATAATAAGGTAGGATACTGCAATACGCTGCACAGAAATATTGCCATTTAACAACAACATAAATGAATAATAGTTCAATGGATGAACCGTGACAAACAAAAACATCAAATGAGACTTAATCTCAATAATGGGCACAATTATTTAACAATGAAAGATCCACAGTCGTACCTAATGAAGAATCACCTTCCTGCTGTTATAGTCACAGTCACACTGAAACAAGCCACAGCTATTCTTGCGCAGTTCCAGAAGTCCCCTTCACTAATCTTCTCAGAAGCTCAATTTTTCCAGTTTCCTAGGAGTTTCTGCCTACATGAACCTTCCCAGACTTGTGAAGTGTAATACGAATGTATCAGAAGTTTTTAAAACTCAGAGCTCAGTACACCTGTGGGACATTTTGCAGTCAATCACTCATCCAGCACACCTATCCTCAGGGTAGTGTGCTGACTATGACATAACCACCTGTGTGCGGATTATGTTGGTATCGTTTGTGATTCACAAATGTGTGCTCATCCACAGTGAGAGCAATGACCTTTAACTGTGTGCCAATTGGCCTGAATGCAGCTTGCTTTAACATTACCTCAATTGGAGTGATAGGAACCGGTAAAATCATCAGCAGAAGTAAGGGCGTTCAAAATGTGGTGTAAAATTTGAGAAATGGTGGGTCATGACATTCCCAAATCAATGCTATTGCAAACATCAATGTTACCAACACTTTACGTTCAGTTCATCAGGTACAGATTGTCTGTGTAGATCAGTGGGTCCTGTTTTGTTGTTACAGTCTGATCTGCTCTCTGTTAAGACATGAAAACATAGCAATGAAATAAAACATCAATATTACATTTGTTTTCTCTGACTTTCAAATAAAGACGTTCAAAATATTTATCATCATTATATAGAAAATTTCACACCACAACAGTTCCTAACATTTCCTTTGCCCCGCACCCCTAGAAAATGTTTGATTTATGTTTGCACCACCTACAACAGAAAAATCACATTCATAGATGAAGTCACATTTCTCAAATTGAGCCATGTACAGTAGATTAGAACTTTAGAAAAATATGGACAAGAACACGTTCAGTATGACAAAGCTTGCTAGTCCTATCCAGTTAATTCTTCTAAAATGTCATCAAGTCAAGTTCTGAAGGTCCCTAAAGACTTACAGTTCATCACACTACTTGGGCACTTATTCCATGTATCTGTGGTTCTCTTTATGAAAACTTCTTAATGTTTCTGCGAAATTTATGCTTAACAAGTTTCCAACTGTGTCCCCGTGTTTTTGATGAACTCATTTTAAAGTCACCGTCTCAATCCACTGGACTAATTCCCTTCATAATGTTAAACACTTCAGTCAGGTCACCTCTTTATCTTTGTAAAGGCTCAGCTCTTTTAATCTTCCTCATAACTCATCCCCTGTAGCCCTAGAATCAGTCAATTCACTCTTCTTTTGTGAGGAAGCAAACACAGACCATCCAGTTCCACCCACTATATACATACTCTACTGATTATTATTATAATTATTATTATTATTACAGGGCATAGTGGAATATTCTGTTCTGAGTACTAATTGAGGCACTCAGTGGCTTTGTTTCAAATAATTTTTACACAGTTGGCCATTGTTAAGTATAACTGACCAGAGCTAAGTGTGACAGACTGTAATCAAGTGTCAATGACAAGTGACACGGAGCTCATATGTCCCTTCATATCACATACCCCTTACTAGTTCAAAAGTATAAAAAGAAGACAAAATCAAAAGAAATAAAAGCAATCCGTATAATACGTTACTTTAGATCACAAAATATACTCCATCAAGATAACAAACAGAGACTGTGCCGATAAGTGGTGATTCCTGCACCAAAAGAAACATCTTGCTTTCAGATATTTCAAACACTAAGACAACTAACTGAGGCCATGACGTTTTTATAAGTGCAGTAAAGTTGCCGCTCAAAAGTCTGAATAGCATTGCTGTAGATAATCTCTTTTGTTAATTATATTTATGTACAGTACCAAATTTAAAATTAAAACAAGTGACTACAAACAAAACATAAGTGACACAGCATCGTTCATGAAAGTTTTTTTTTCTTTTCAATGCTAGTACAGTAGACATCTCAAAATAATATTCATGACTTCATGCTCAGTTCCCCTGCATTTTTCAAAAAATACTGCACATTTCCAGGTTTAATAATTGTTTGTATTTCTTTTATATTTAAAACACAGAGAGATTACTCTATTGAAGTTATCAGATTAACACACAGTTTTGCTGATTGTGTCACAAAGTCACAGAGCCTGCAGACATCATCAGCCATTTACACAGCCACACTAGGACAGGGCCGACTCGGGAGGTGTGTGGAGGTCTCGGGAATACAAATGAATGTCCACGTTCATCACGTGACACTAAACAAAATCAGAGACAGCACGATTTCCACCTGAACTGCAAAAGAACAACATGACAAATAATGACAAAATCATACACTGTACACCTTTTGCTTTGCTTACATTTAGATTCAGTTTTTCTGTATTAACACATTTTTTGCGTTTTTAATCCTTTATTATCCATATACAGTATTCCTGTATTAGTAATCTGTCATTTGTCACATACCCCCAACTTTCTCACCAGAGAGTTTTTTTTAGGGTCAGCTTTGCAGGTTAAGGGTCTTGCTCAAGGGCCAAATGGAGTGGAATTCCTTCTAGCTCTACCAGGATTCGAACCAGGCCCGGTCTTAGGTATTATGGGGCCCTAGGTGAAAGGGGGGTCCAGGGGCCCCCTGGAAGCTCTGTGAAATGCATGAAAATTAGACCAAGGAGTCGATCCGGGGCCCCCCGGACGCCAGGGCCCTAGGCGGTCGCCTACTTCGCCTATGCCTAAGGCCGGGCCTGATTGGGACAAATAATGCTGTAGTATATTTAAGTATATATGACAATTGCTCACTCGGACAATTTGTTTTGGGGGCCCCCAAGAAGGCGGGGGCCCTAAGCTATAGCTTGTGTAGCTTATACGTAAATCCTGCACTGATTCGAACCGGCAACCTTTAAGTTACCAGCCCAGATCCTTTAGCCAGAGAGCTACCACTCTAATTTTTCATCGTTCTGTATCAACACATTTTTTTGCTTTTAAAACCATTTTAGTAAAATATATCAAATATTATAATACTGATAATTATGCATGACGAAATTAATTAAAGTAACAGGCTATATTCTCAATTGTATGCTGCCTTATTGCACCTTACTTTACTGTTTGCACTTTCTGGTTAGATGCTCAGTTGCATTTAGTTGTGCCTCTATAAAGCTGAATCTAATTTAATATAGGAGTGTGTATGTGTTTAGATGCATCATTAGGTGTGTCTATTATTAATTCGATTATTGTGATTTAGAAGATTGTTAAATAACGTGTTGGGCAATTTCAGAAATCTGGAGAGGATTTGCATGGGTTAAATTTATTACATTTAAAATTACCTGAATCTTTTTTGATCAATAGGATATGAGCTTAGCAAAGTTACACTTGATGTTTCATTTTCCCCTCTCTTTACTGCTTCAGAATACCTAAGTGTTCGCTGAACTGCCCGGTTTGAATCACTGTCCTTATTGTTCCTACTAGAAGACGGCGCTTTGTAAAAAATGCCGCGTTGCATTCAACGGCTGAGTGTCCGCGCACTGTATTGTTTACGGTCTGATCAGCTCAATGTTAAGGAGCTCTGTTCATTAAATCACCCAAGAACACGTGTGTGTGCTTTTGTGTGGTGTTTGGATGGCTGGGAGGTTTCAATCGGCATTTGGTCACCGCACTGTGTTAAACAAGCCCTAGCGAAGCTACTAGTTGTTGAAAATGAATTGACACGCGTGTCTGAAAGGGAGGAGTCTGAGAGCGAGACGCTGTCTGAATGGGCGGGGTTAGCCTGAGATGCCGTGCAGAGGGCGTGTCACTCAGAGATCGTGAATGACTTGGAGAGCAGCACTGCTTCGAGCTGCTCCGCTGTTAACATCCATTAGCCTGAATATGTGAGCATCTGGCGATCGGAGGAAAAGAAAACTTCACTGGGACCACATGGAAATGTTGATGTAGTGCCGGTCTCTGGAGTGGAAAACAAGATTTCAAACAGAGGACAGGTACGTATAGGTTTGGTTTCAGCAAATAGCGACTGCCGATGTCAAAGTCATTCACGTGAAGATTCAGAATGGGAGACTCTCTGTTTCCTGTCTGACTCATGGTCCTTGAACACAGGCGCGCTAACGAGTGATCGTTTCCTATCTCATTTCTTACCTGTGCGTGGGATTTCGCGTTTTGATTTTGCCTAAAGTCGCCATGCCCGTCGGTAGTGTACATGCGCAGACGCTTACTCTTCCACACGTGCACTCATCGTTTATCGGCGTGTTCATTTCGTTGTGAAGGTTGCTGTGTCTTTGCAAGCTTGTGATATTTTAAAGGCTACACACACTAAGTCTTTATTTTGCCTCATCGTCCATTATGTTGTAGCCACTTTGCTACATTCTGTAGTCTAGAAGACAAAGGCCATGTCCGTCCTCGTCGTTTTCTTTAAGACTTTCCAGATTGGGGTCGCGCTGACCGTGTAATTTAAATGAGATGTATGGAAAGAGTGGAGCTGACCTCGGCGTGATAAACCTCAACTGAGGGGAATGGGCAGGCGTTATACATTTTGCGGTTCCCACAATGGGTCTGTTCGTCCTGCGTGGGCTTTATTTGAGTGCGTTTCCTGTTTCGTGCAGAGACACGCGTAAATTATTGCCATGGACTCCATCCATTACTTTAAAATAAATTCTATAAAAAAAAACACGAGGCACGGATGAAGGACTGATTTCATACAACATTTAGAAAGACTCCCTTTTAAAGTGTGGATCAAAGAGACATTGAATAAGTGGTGTGGTGGACAGTGGGGCTTGTAATAAAACACCACGTAATACCCAAGGAATTTACGAAGACATTTAGTAGACCGACAGAGAAAGCAATTAAACGAGTCGACGCCTGCAGTGTCTCGACGCGGCCCTTTTGTTCTTTACTTGCAGAGCATTTTACATTTACATTTTACATTTACAACATTTAGCAGACGCTCTTATCCAGAGCAAGTTGTGTTTGCTATAAGCCTCTACCAACAACTTCATTTTATATCCTTCCCAGACAGTAAATGGACATAGTTCAAAATATGGCCGGAATATATTACTGCATCAGGACCAGATCTGGCATACAGACCCGGGCCAGTGTCTTTTTGAACAACGGCCCAATACTGGCACAGTTCAGGATTTTTTTTTACCTGCGGGCCGGATTTACACAAGAGCTGGACCAGCATCAAATAATTTTGTTAAAATCCAGGCCTTTTCTGGTACACATTCATTAGAGCCCCAAACTGACTCTGTGCCAGATCTGGCCCCAGTAAAGTGGAGTTCTTAAAATTGCCTCAGCTTCTAATCTAGATAAGACAAATACGGCTAACTTCGGCTGAAATGTTAAAAATATAGATGAAATAACAAACTTGTTTTAATGAATGAGTAATACACGGTAACCCTTGTAATATTTAATTATACTTAATTATGCCTTGGACTATAAGAAACGCCTCGGGACGTCGAGGAATGTATAGGGTGGTCCAGATCTAACTGTGCAACTTTTAATGCAATGCAATAATTGCACAGTTAGATCTGGACCACCCTGTACTATTCAAGGTATCAAAAGCATTCTACAGAGATGCGGACTTATTTCAACTTCAGTTAAGTTGACAGATCACCTTTGTGGGTGGCACTTTCCAAACACAGCATGAACAAAAAAAGAAACTGCATCTCATGGCATACTTAATTTACAGCGATATCACCTACCTGTTTTGTTAAATAGTATTTTCTTCTCCATATTCCCTCCACAGACAATGTGTCTTGTATCAAAAGTTAAGAGAAAAATAACAGAATGACAACTTTCAGTATATAACTGGTTTATGTATTGTCATTTTATGTAAATTCAATGCAGTTGCATGGATCAAAAGCTGCCGACATACAATTCCAAACAAACTTTATCTTATAAACGTCTACGGCTGGAACTGTGCGTGCGTGCGTGTGTGTGTCCGGGCCGGAAGTGAGAGGTGGAGTCGGGGTAAGGGTTCCGCCTCCAAGGATGCGCAATCAAGGCCAGCAAGTCTGCAGCTTCACTCTGTTGCGGCAAAGCGAAACCTTCAAAGAAACATTCGAATGCCTGACATCTCGACATTTCATTTTTTTTTCTGACGATTTCAATAGTTTCAATGACCCCCGGGCTTTTTATAGCACGGACTTAGCTGTGTAAGTATTAATATATTGAGCATGTTAACAGATCAACTATCCAATAACAAGGTTAAAATACAGAAATATACAATGGATTCATTTGCACAATAGTGTTAGGATGCTTACAAAAATGAAGAGATCTACCCAAAACAGTAAAATAGCAATAAACTCGATTACTAAAGTGTTTTAACATCAGTCCTGATTCAGAAGGCACTGCTGCCTGCACTCTCCTTGCGACCTCCATCACGGGTCAGATGTCTAATTGAACCACCTAATGATAAATTAATTAATGTCATCATCTGTGGCTTTGGCTGCCACGTGACTCTGGCGAACTGCACCTACAGGCAAAAACAGAAAAATAATTATCAGAAACATTAAATAGCAACCAGTTCCTTTAAGACACTTTCCACGGTAATAGAAATGGTGAAATAAGGGTTGGCACTTGCGCTACTGCATAATGACCACAAGACCAAAGCTTTTTGAATACAGCAGATGCAAAAGTTTGATTAATGATATGAAAGCATCTATATTTGATTTAAGTGAACTCATTTTTAATACTGATCAATAAAGGCTATTGTGTACTGACCTCTTCAAACCTATGGAGCAAGTGTAAAAATATTTAATATGGAAATATTGACAACAATGCAATTGTAAGATTGAATTATGGTTGAAGTTTTTCTCTTATTATTTAATTATTATTTGGGATTGTGCATAAAATAGCTCATTTAAAATGCATGATTTTGTGTTATAAATTTCATACAAACCTGAGACCCACTCCTAATGCTCTATCTTGGTGTAGAGGAGACCCCAAGTACTCCTAAATAAGTGGCAGGAGTTTTAGGAGGAGCAGAAGGTGTTGGAGAGAAACCTGGAAAATTCTATTATTTAAAAATTTCTATTGTCCAGAAATCTGTAATATTTAGGCTATATCTTAAAATAATATGTCATGCCATTTTCTAACCTGCTTAATCCAGACCTGGGTCATGGGTGCTGGAGCATTCCCAGCTAGCCTGGGGCACAGGCAGGAACAAACCCCGGACAGAACGCCAGTCCATTGCAGGGTGAACTCACACAAAGGCCATTTTAGAATACACTGAAGCTGTATGCCTTTGGACAGTGGGTGGAAACCAGAGCAGACACAGGGAGAACATGCAAACTCCACACAGAGAGGACCCAGGAGTCGAATCCTGGTCTACTTACTGCAAAGTGGCAGCACTACCACTCAGCCACCAATGACATAAAAATATAATATCTTAATACAATTAGACTACTTTAATACAATTGGACTTGTTGATACTTGCGCATAATAAGAGTTTTGGTTGCCATTTGACTGAGGGACCTGTTTTTCATCAATTCCCTTACAGTTTAACTTATTTGCAAGACCATCTGCAAAAATATGTGAAAGAATATTCTATGTGACATGCTTGGCATCTTCTCCTTCAATAGATGCCACTACTGAAATCTACAAGGACAAAAGATAATATACAGGCAGTGGTTTCAGAATTAAAACACTAAAATATATGCAGAAACTGTATCAATGGTCACTCTCAAGCACATGTCTTTTGACTTTGACGTGATGATCGCCATTCTGACAAATATTTTTAAAATGTTGGTTCTCCATTCTCCACTTCACCTACATTATCAATGTCATTTTGTTCCACTCTCTCCTCATTTCCAAAATCAACCTTCTCCATCCTTTCCCCATTCCTATATCTGAATGCAAAGTTAAATGTGCAGTTGTCACTCCAATCAACATCTCGGCGTGCTCTCTGTTTGAGGGTTGAACCTGACACCACAGAACCACAGAATCAGCCATTTCTCACCACTGATTATCATGATGCATGAACTGCAGGTCATAAATGTACACAGAAAGAAAGCAGTATATGTATATATTATATATATATATATATATATATATATATATATATATATATATATACATATACAGTACTGTGCAAAAGTTTTAGGCAGGTGTGAAAAAATGCTGTAAACAAAGAATGCTTTCAAAAATGGAAGTGTTAATCATTTATTTTCATCAATCAACAAAATGCAGTGAATGAACAAAAGAGAAATCTAAATCAAATCAATATTTGGTGTGACCACCCTTTGCCTTCAAAAACAGCATCAATTCTTCTAGGTACACTTGCACACAGTTTTTGAAGGAACTCGGCTGGTAGGTTATTCCAAACATCTTGGAGAACTAACCAGAAGTAGGCTTCCTCACATCCTTCTGTCTCTTCATGTAATCCCAGACACACTCGATGATGTTGAGATCAGGGCTCTGTGGGGGCCATACCATCACTTCCAGGACTTCTTGTTCTTCTTTACGGTGAAGATAGTTCTTAATGACTTTGGCTGGATGTTTGGGGTTGTTGTCCTGCTGCAGAGTAAATTTGGGGCCAATCATATGCCTCCCTGATGGTATTGCATGATGGATAAGTATCTGCCTGTATTTCTCAGCATTGAGAACACCATTAATCCTGACCAAATCTCCAACTCCATTTGCAGAAATGCAGCCCCAAATGTTCAAGAAACCTCCACCATGCTTCACTGTTGCCTGCAGACACTCATTATTGTACCGCTCTCCAGCCCTTCGATGAACAAACTGCCTTCTGCTACAGCCAAATATTTCAAATTTTGACTCATCAGTTCAGAGCACCTACTGCCATTTTGTGCACCCCAGTTCCTATGTTTTTGTGCATACTTGAGTTGCTTGGCCTTGTTTCCACGTCGGAGGTATGGCTTTTTGGCTGCAACTCTCCCATAAAGACCACTTCTGGCCAGACTTCTCCGGACAGTAGATGAGTGTACCTGGGTCCCACTGGTTTCTGCCAGTTCCGAGCTGATGGCACTGCTGGACATCTTCCGATTTCGAAGGATAATAAGCTTGATGTGTCTTTCATCTGCTGCACTAAGTTTCCTTGGCCGACCACTGCATCTATAATAATAATAATTCATTACATTTATATAGCGCTTTTCTCAGTACTACAATACTCAACATTGCCTGTTTCTTTGTTCTTCTTCAAAAGAGCTTGAACAGCACATCTTGAAACCCCAGTCTGCTTTGAAATCTTTGTCTGGGAGAGACCTTGCTGATGCAGTAGAACTACCTTGTGTCTTGTTGCTGTGCTCAATCTTGCCATGACATGAAACTGTCTTCCATAACCTCACCTTGGTAGCAGAGTTTGGCTGTTCCTCACCCAGTTTGAAGCCTCCTACACAGCTGTTTCTGTTTCAGTTAATGACTGTGTTTCAACCTACGTGTGACATTGATGATCATTAGCACCTGTTTGGTAGAATTGGTTGATCAGACACCTGACTAGAATCCTACAAAATCCCTGACTTTGTGCAAGTGGACCTATAAGAATTGATGCTGGTTTGAAGGCAAAAGGTAGTAACACCAAATATTGATTTAGATTTTTCTTTTGTTCACTCACTTTGCATTTTGTAAATTAATAATAATAAACAATCATTATTTATATTTCTGAAAGCATTCTTTGTTTACAGCATTTTTTCACACCTGCCTAAAACTTTTGCACAGTACTGTATATGGAAGCAAAAGTCTGTGATACGGTTTGCACACTTGTAGTTGGAGATCCACAAAGGGAGAGAATGAATCACGTATCATAAAGTCATTTTTATTCCTGAGCTTTCAGCTCCTGCCAGGAGCCATCATCAGAGGATAATGATTAGACATACAAGAATCAAAGGCAATATATAGCAAAATAAGGTGGGGGGGATGGTGGTGGGGTGGGATTTAGGTTGGGTAGGTGAGTGTGTGTGTGTGTATGTGGGGGGGGGGGGGGGGGGTTAGGAAGGTGTTGGTCGTAAAGTTTTATTTATCATGAAGATGTTCTTCTTCTTAAGTTTGCATATGCTGGGTTTATGTCCAAATGTCTGTTAATGGCGTTTTCATTTGATTGCCAAGATTCAGCCAGCTCTCTGGCACTTTTAGTACTGACCTTAAATCTTACTTGTACATTGTATAAAAAGAATCGCAACACATATACAGGAGCATCAAAATGCCATCATAATATATTACATATATATGTTTAGTCTTATACAGCTGTATCCTTGGTTTTTAATTGCTCCTAATTAGCACTAACATACAAATGACAAAAGAGAGCAGCATTACTCCATTTAGGTTGTTACCATTGGCAGCCCTGTGTATTTATCATGCACTATTGAGTTTAATGAAATACTTGGAAGGAAAGTGAAGAGAAAAAAGGGAAGGACTGAGAATTACTCCTCCATTTTAGCCTTCAAATCATTTGGATGAGATCCTTAGAAAGGGGAAGCAAATCCAGGATATGAGAATGAGCTGACATAGAAGAGTTAAAGCACTAGCAAGCCATGAAATTAAATTATTGGCAAGAATTTCTTTCTAATTAAGCAACCGGGCTAGAACAAAAACCTGCAGCTACTGCAGCCCCCCAGGACTGGGTCTGAAGACCCCTGCCTTAATGTGTAATCTTAAGTGCTCCCCGTTCACAAATCCGCAGCTTGAGGTCTTCACATACGCCCTCCTTCAGAATGGCATCTACAAGAAAATGCTCACTGGGCAGCGCTCCATGTGTAGCATCCCACGAATTATATCTATATGCTTGAGATATATATATATATAATATATTCATTGCATTCGTAGTCTGTGTCACAATCTGATTATATGGGTGGTTACCTACGCTTGTGGTTGGCCAGCAAGTCGGCTAACATCCGCCACGATGCCCTCAGTTGTGAGAAGCAGATCATAGAATGATTGAAGTAGTTTACAAGCAAATAATGCAAAGAGTACGCGACACGTGTTTCGCCCTGATTCTGGGCTCATTAGGCGTACACACTCTCTGCACCCCCTCTCCGGGAATTGAACCTCGGACGTCAGCACTAGAGGCGAAGCCCCTAACGCTGCGCCATTGCGTGTGGTTCATTTATTTGACAGCATGTAGATCGGGGTAATTACATTCATTGCATTCGTAGTCTGTGTCACAATCTGATTGTATTGGTGGTTACCTACCAGTTTATATATATCTATAGTAATTGTATATGTTCCACATATACACTAAATGGTTGAATTTAACAAAAATGTGTTTTCCTTACTAAAATGAAATGAATATATACAGCAAGCTCAGTTTATTTATCATTTAAAAAAAAAATATATATATATATATATATATTTCCTTTTTTAATAAAGTGCTCAATACTTTTTCCTATTCAGTAAAGCCTTTTTTCTTGTTTTCCCCCCACTTGTTTTCCAGCCCTTGCATCTTCAATGTCTTTTGATCAGGTGCAGCCTTAATGTCTCGGATCTGACCTGGATTTTGAATTTTGAGACCATTTCTTGGTTAATGTGCTTGAGTAATAAGGTTTGCGATGTAATATAAAGAGTGCCTTAAATTGCACAACTCATTCTTTTTAAGGAGTAGTCTTGAAGATCATTAATTGTGTCTCTTAAATTTCTCTGCAATATGATTCAGCACTTTGTCCAGGGACTGAGAATTGGAAGTTCATGATTTTTTTATTCAGGTTTCTGTCTCATTTTTGAGTGTTTGATGTTGATGCTGAGATATCTGTTAATCTTGCTCTTTGGTGCTTGCACTGTATGACAAAAACTATATGTTGATAGATTTTCATTTGATGTATTTTTTGTGGTATTATTCCACTGACTTTTTCTCATTACATGTACTGATAGCCTAACACATTTTCAAGTACAGTGCCTTTCCCTTTCTTCCTCTCATTTATTGGCGGCCCTCTTGGTCCCCAGCTGATGTTCAGGTCTTTCACACCACTACCTTCCAAGCAACTCCAATGGTCTTTTCTTTGCTCTGTCCACTGCTTTTTTATTCGATTCCATCACATTTCCTCATGTAGGGTCAGAAGAAACTCTATCTGCACTCATTTTCCAAAGCTCAGTCAGCAGATCATAGCCAGGATCCTTCCATCTTCTGATTGTGCCTTTCTCTTACTGGACCTTCTGACAGCGTATCTCTTATTCTGTGTGACCCCCCCCCCCCCCCCCCCCCCACTCCAGTCACTTATTTCCCTGACAATGTGCCAGTGTCTGAATGAGTCGCCTCTAATTTACATGTTTAGTTTTGGAGAACTTTTCAATTGTACTCTTCTCTGCTTACAGATCAGAAGAAGGCTTCTATCCCCACTTGTCCCATATGGAGAAGGCAAACTCATCTACTCAAGGATCTCAGCATGTGAAATTTAAATGTGAAAAGGAGGTCTCGGAAGAAGTGTGTAAGGATGAGCAAGAAACGTATCACAGAATGCACTGGGGCCTCCTTTTGATGCATGGCATAGAGGTTGATGAAGAGCACTGTAAATGGAGTTCTGGAAATCTTGAACAGGAGAGCATCTGTGTGAACAAGCAGGGGGATTGTGATAGTGGACCTATGGACTTTACAGTAGACTCTGAGCTGTTGTCTTACATCACTGATGTGCAGAAAAACAAAACTGTCAGCAGCATGAAGGATGAAGACCTTAATTCTGAGTCAGACAGGCAGTATTCTTATCCAGATGAAGAGGGTCCTGGATTGGGATTGACCCTCAGTAGACACTGCCAACTACATCAACATTCTGTCAATGTGAATTTGGAATCTTTGGAATCTGACATGAAGAGGAAAGCCAAAGCATCAGATTCAAGTCCTTCTGGAGAAGGTAGGTGCTAAAATATAAAAAATATCCTGTGGCTCTGGGCTTATGGATTTGACTTGACATGCACAGCATTTTCTTTATCACTGATCTCAAAATATCAGGGTGGTTTTTGTTTGGTTTGTCACCACAATTTATAATGAGCAAATTATTTTTATCCTTGAGAATTCATCACCTTTACTATTGTTAAACACTAACATGATTGCATTGCCCACCATTAGGCACATTGAAATGAAAGCATAAGTATGGTCAAATGGGCAGCATGGAGATGTTGGAAACACTTGTTAGAGTAAGTCGCTGATCAGAGCTTGGGGTAACGCTGTACAAAGTAAGACGCTACTGCCATCTAATATCATTTGCTGGTAATGAACTTGAGTAATGCAGCACAGTTTAAATGAAGGGTCATCAAATACATCTGACATGGGGACTCCATATTGCTGCAGAATAAATTCTTTTAGTGGGACAGCACTATAGCTAAGAAAGCAGGACAGATTCGATTCATACACCACTTTGTCGTACTAAAACTGAAATTTGTTTCACAGGTGACTTCTCAAATGTGCAACATGAAACTCACTAAATCAAGGTTTGTGAGGGGTTGAAAGTTTGTTCTTTTTCTCTTAAAAATGAAGAATGTTGCTTGCTAAAGCCTCATGCTATGTTCATGTGCTTTGAGACAGATGTTGAATTTGATTTTCCTCATGAACGCCATACAAACTCAGCGCTGCAAATCGGACAATTAGGAGAAAACAAAGCTACCTGAGTTCTCCTGACCTTTCACCTTAATCAGTTCTTTTAAAATAAAATATGACCTGCTCAGCCAGAAATTTCTTTATTCTGGTTTAATTGCATTTGGAGTTACGCATTAACTATGTTTATTTTGATCTTTATTTCCATAAAAAATGCAGTTTATCCTTAATTCTGTTTTTACAGACCAAGTAACAAATCAACAGCTGCCTCGCTATTTCCAAATAGTCCAACCTGAAACTAGTGTGAACACACTTTAGGGGGAAGGATAAAACTTCACAAGACGTACCTCCGAATAGTCTGATGGCACGTGAACACAGCCTCATTACACTTTCATGTTTATTTATGTTGTTCTCCTTCACTGTGTAAAGCAGGTAATCAGCAGAATAAAAGTCAAGTTGATTCTGTTTATGCTCCTCATATACATCATCACAGAACAGCACAATTCATTTTTTAAAATGGTAATATACTGCGTTTTTTACATGCAAAAAATTCCAGAATGCATCGTTGAGCATTTTACAATCTTTTCTCAAATGGAAAACTCACGTAACAATTCCCTTTGCTGATTTTTGTGTTCTCCACATCTTTTGGATTGTGAGTGTCATTATAATTGGCAAACTAGGCATTATATTACTGGAACAATCAAAACAAACATACAAAAATTCAACAAAACGACTACATGTGTCAGGAAATGATCCCTGTGCACTGTGACTTTCTTTATTTCGCTAGAGATTTTTCAATTAATACTAAATGACAGGCAGACACCTGAAATGATTGTAAGAAAGTACATCCAGATTGGAACTAAATATATTTCTTTTTGTCAGTGGAATGAATTTAGCTGGAATCATTATTTGTTATGTGAAATACTCAGTTTCACTTCAATTTCACGTATCAGTACACCAGAAGTGATCCTGTTCTTTTGATGTTAAAGGGGTGTAATTAGTTCATAACAGTGGTTTTCTCTCGCCATCCCTGTGCAGATCCCACTCCTGTGTGTACTCCTGGTGACACTCACTCTTGCAAACACCCTTTGAGTAACAGGACAGGGCAGTTACGGACAACTACTGTACATTTCTAACACTTAAAGAAATATAACAATGTTATGTTTATTTGTACTCCAAGGGGATAATCAAGACTTTACAGAAGCTTGACAAAAAATACAAATATTATATCAAACAACAATCCTCCAAAGACATACGAGAGCTTCTAGCTTGACTTATACTAAGAGAGCTGTTGCCATCTGATCACAGGCTTGAAGGTGGGAATACAAAGATTAAGATTGTTGTCTGATCTGCCCAGTGGTGCCACAGGTTTACATTTAAAGGCTCTAACTGTTGGCATTCCTTTCTTTCTCTTGGGTTGAGGTTGAACTGAATTTACTTTTGCTTCGTTTGACTTAGTTGTATGGAAAGTTACTTGCTTTTACTAAAATTAATGGAAAAAATAATAAAAATGAAGGAATTTTTGCTTGGCACCCTCCCCCCCACCATAACCTTTCATCTATGAGGGAGGAGTGAACACTTTAGGTTCGTCAAAAGTTTCACTCTCTGGTTTTCAATGGATCTCGATGTTTTCAGGTCCCCTGATACCAAAAAATATTGCTGTCTTGATTGTGGGTGTGTGTGTCACAGTTTCTTCAGGACAGTCTAGAGCTACAACATCTGCACGGAAAAATGCCAAACATGAAACTTAAGCCTGTTATGAGATGACGAAGTGCTGATTTGTTTTTGAGCCAAATCGTGCAAGAGAAAGAAGCACACTAGAAGAACCCTCAAATACCGTAATTCTGACATTCATTATCAATTCTTCTCCTCACTTGCTATCGTAATGACCTATTTTATGGTCAGAAAGGTCAATATGAAAGTCGTAAATAATTACTGAAATGTAGTTCGGGTAACTTGGTTCCTTGGGCACAAAGCCTACTGATGTTCCCATTCAAATTTTTAATGTTTGAATAACACAGGTGCAGCTTGTGTCCATCAGTAGAACATAACATATATTTATGAAAGTTTGTTATTGTTCCTTCTAAACTCACATGGATTTTAAATTGAAAGCTGAAATTCAAATTATTATTTATTCTTTAAAGAATCCTCATTATGACTGCTGGATTGTAAAGCTCCTTGACACTGGCAGGTTTGTATTCACCTGTTGGCTTTGATGCAGTGCACTGGAGATGAGTGATATTTTAAATAACAGTACTATATGAGCAAAAGTATATAGAGATCTGTATTATCATAGTATTTCCCTCTACTTACCCTTTACCTGTTTTCTCAAGGGTAAATGTTCTCGTCAGGTTCGTTATCGGGTTGATCTACTGTTGCACTTTAAAATGAACACACACACACAGACCCTAACCACAACAGTGCCCCATGAATGACACACACATGCTGATTAACCCTTAGCACTTTAAATCACACATCAGCCTGTCACTCAGCACTTCAAGAGACTTACTTATTATCGGCACGAACAACATACGATGTTTTAGTGATATCTCAGACCTAAATATTACTTTTGGTCTACAAGAATACATTTAAACATACAAAGACTCAGCACTCTTGACTATCGGCCATTTATCAGCCCAGAATGCCTTCTTTTTATCGTACTGTCCCTTCTTTCGAGCGGCTCCGTCACTCTCAGCCTTATAAACCTCACAGCACAGAAATAATGGCAAAAATCTGGCTACACCAGGTGCTCAAAGAAATCTAACTTATTAATTCAGTCATTCTAGACATTAAGACAAAGCAGAGAAAGTTAAAAGCAGCATGATATTTATTACAAGAATAATAATAATACCACTGGAACAAAGAATAATAGAAAATAGGTACTGATAGGAAAGTCTGAATATATATAGTCTTTAGGAAAAGCTTACGAAAAAGTTGAAATGACAAGGATGAATGTCCCAGGGAGGCGTTTGATTTAGCAATGGATGTTCATGATGCCTTTCTGACGACCAATGTCGTTTTCGTCTGTTCCTCTTCTTCTTCTCCTTCTCTTTGCTTCTTCTCCTTCCTCCTCCTCTTCTCCTTCTGCTCCTCTTCCAAACCAAGGCATATTTATTATTAAATATCATGCCTTGGTTTCACAACACATGCACCTGATTGGCTGGCTGTCAATGTGATTGATGAATTTTGCTCAAACTCTTTCCCAGATAATAAAGTTCTTTGATATTGCCTCAGCCTTCATTTCCCAGGTCGTAAACCCAATTGATGTCCCAGATGTCCATCCATAAAGTAATCAATAGCCTGGGGTGTCAGCACAGCATCCTTTCCCAGGTTATAAAGTAATTGAACCACCAGAAATGTGTTCCTTTCAATGTTGGAAACAGCTGTTTGAAAGTGAGGTGTAAGAAAACCTGCTTTGATCTGTCTTAGTTCATCTGTTGTCTTGTCTCGAACAAAATATAATGGAAACCAAAATGTACAGATTTTATACATCATAACAAGATCCTTACCATTAATAATGACTTTAAATTGCTAATTCCTCATTGTTTCCTGTCAAGTGGTTTGTGAAAAGTAGAACTGCAAGAACAAGCTGAACCATTAAGAAAACTACATATATCATCTCTTTATATCAAGTGTTAACTGCGTAACACAGACTGTGCGAAAGAGGTTTGCTGGGCACATTTTTGCCTATTAGTGATAAGCCGGTGATTTGGAGAAAAATGAATTCCCAATGAAATTTAGAATTTCATTTTGAGGAAAAACAAACCAATAAGCTGGCGATCATTTCCCTTGGCAGTGGGAGGGTCTGAAGCCTCCTCTCATTGTGGCTATGTAGCCCTTGACTCACCAATGAAATCTCCTCGATACAATTGTGCCCCCACCCCATTATCCCCCAAACATTTAATTGCTTTTCTCAGGATTTTCTCGAGTTTCAAAGGATGCAATGAAGTCATAAACTGGACTCTGGTCAATTATCTTCCCCTACCCATGTCACAGTTGGCCAAAGCATTTTCTTATCAGTAATCCAAGGTGTAAAACTGTTAGGTTTAGAAGTTATAATAGCTAACTTTAAGAAAGCCATTTCTTTCATTTAAATATCTTAAATGACCTTTTAGTATACAATATCAAAATGCTCGATATTACAAATACACAGCAATGTGAAATAATCGTAAAACATATTAGCAAAATAATGTTTCAGAGACCAAATGTAATGTGGTGTAGACTGTAAACTCAGCATATTTCTCCTCTGCATATTTTTATTTCTGAATATATTTTTATCCCCAATAGATCTATTTATCTTTGTTTGAGTTCTTTTCTGAAGATTGTACAGGTCCAAAAAGCATGTACAGCGTTGCACTAACAAATGTTTAACAAAAATAATTAAATTGCTTAAGTTTCACTTGCATATAATAATCGGGGATGGCTAAAAACTACAATTATTGATGTCCATTCTCTTTATTACTGCTCTGAAACTCAATGTTTTACTTTTTTTTTTCTTTTGTGGTTATGTTTTCAGACAAATCAGAATCAGTGAAATGATGCTAGCTTAATACAGACAGGAAATGGTTGTCTCTTGACAGATCTCTTTCAAAAACTCACCTTTATCTCAATGCTTCTTTTTTCTGCAGCTTTACAAGCCAAAGGTTGCCTCTTCTTATCCCCATTGGCTCAGACATCTCCTAAGTGCAGATCTCAACAGACAGTGGATGATAAGAATATGAAGAACCTGACATTAGCATCAAAGAGTGGGATACCCATCTCTTTGCAGGATGATTCTCAGCCGGTGATGAAATTAAGCACAGCAGGTGTGATCAGCACTCAAACTCAAATACCCAATACCGAATTAACCACAGTCTACCAGACACGGAGTGAATGGGTTAAAAGCAAATGTAGGTCCAGGGATGGTAATCTGTGTCAAACACAACAGGAGTCATACAAGTGTTCTGAATGTGGCAAACATTTCAAACAAATGAGACATTTAAAAAGACACAGAATACTTCACACAGGCGAGAAGCCATATTGCTGTTCTGAATGTGGAAAGCAATTCCAAACAATGAGCAATCTTCAGCGGCACAGAAGAATTCACACAGGAGAGAAACCATATTGTTGTTCTGACTGTGGTAAGCGATTCCATCAATCGCAAAGTCTAAAGTCACACAGAAGAATTCACACAGGAGAGAAGCCATATTGTTGTTCAGAATGTGGAAAGCAATTCCGACAGTTTGGCCATCTTCAGGGACACAGAAAAATTCACACAGGAGAGAAACCATATTGTTGTTCTGATTGTGGTAAGCGATTCATACATCTGTGCGATCTGAACATTCACCGAAGAAATCACACAGGAGAGAAGCCATATTGTTGTTTAGAATGTGGAAAGCGATTCCGACAAATTGCCCATCTTCAGGGGCACAGAGGAATTCACTCAGGACAGAAGCCACATTGTTGTCCAGAATGTTGTAGGGGATTTAGCAGCATTGCCAACCTTCAAAAACATGTAAAATTGCATAAGGGAGAAAAGTCTTATTGTTGATCTTACTGTGGAAAATAATTCACCCACAAGTACAGCCTTCAGATCCACACAAGAACTTATAGTGGAGATAAGGCTCAATAGTGATGATACAAGTACTAAAACAAGGCCTGCAGCAGTGAAAAAAGATCACTTCATGATTCAAGAGTGAGGTTCACGTCTGTCTTAAAAATACTCAAGCCAAGCCATTGCTGAGAATTTAAACTAGATAGAAGGCTTAACACTAGAATCCCTAAAGCTTACGAAAAAACTTGTAATCCCGGCCCATCTTAAATTCCTTCATATCTCTCCATCAGCGTCTTTTGTTTTGTAAATATGTTGATCAGCACAAGCAGCAAGCAGCCTGCTATCCCACCCAAAACACCATAAAAGTAATTCAAAGTGGCTGCACATCTCCCTGAATGAAATGTGCCCAACCACTGTGTCAGCAACAGGGTAGGTGATGTTGCCTGTCGTGGAGTTTGAGTTTTTGGGAAAGTTACATTTTCTTTGATATACTGTAAACACTTTCTGCATGTACTTCAATAGAGAAATTACCCGATGCCTGTGCCCACCTGTAATTCTTTCCTAGTTGTGGTGGCCTTGCTGGCCAGTTTGTTTGTTTGTTTGTTTTTTTTTTGTGTACTTCAGCCCGTGTTTCATGATGTTTTTGTGTGGATTGTTGACCATTTGTCACCGGCTTTCCTTGTGGCTTGTGACACTAGGGGGATTACACTTGCTGACTGCCCATTACTGTGTACTGGGACCCCCAAGATTTCTTCTGCACTCTTGCTGTGTTGTTGTCACCTCTCACCTTCCCCACTTCACTTTTCGGCTTTTAAGTTAGCTTGCAGTTTGACAGTTAAGTCCTGGCTTTGCTGTATGCTGAAATACTCTCACGATAAACTTCTGTATATTAAACAATTTGTTCAGAGCAAATGGTTGGACTGGAATATGTTAACAATTGTATTGTGTGGCACCCAAAATATGCACACCGTGGATCTGTGGCAAGAGACTCGACTGGGGCTTCTTAAGCTAACAGCAATACGTCTGTATGATGAACAACTCACTGGTACTGGGACGTTGAAGTAAGACACTTTCGTTAGTTTTGAATTTTCTTTCATCTTAGACATTCTGGTGTATGTTCAGACCAGCGTGTGTGTTTTTTTGTGTTTATGTATATATTTTTTTTAAAGATCTTCCCTAACAAGGTAAATTTCCCCCTAGTGAGAAATAAAGTTCAATCTATCTTCTACTTTTATAATGAAGGCTGCTACATTAAAGAAAAAATAATCATTTATTAAGTGTTATATAATAATGGAAGTAAAGAAAGAAATGACAGTCATTAAGTGTTTGAGTGTTTATACTGAAAGGTGTTATATGAACACAGGAAATAATAATCATTAAGTGATGTATAATAATGAACATTATCAAATGCTCTGTATGATGTAAAGCAAGAACAGTCATTGAGTTGTGTAAATTAATGTCCAGAAAGAAAGAGAGAACGAAGACTTGATACTCAGAAGTATCAAATCAAAATCTCATACCCACAACGTCACCTGTGGTGTCCCACAGGGCTATGTGCTAGGCCCCATCCTTTTCACCATCTACATGCTCCCCCTTGGAATTGTCATTAGCAGACATGGTTTATCTTTCCATTGCTATGCCGATGACACTCAGCTTTACCTCAGGACTACCCCAACCTCCTCTATTGCTCCTCCGCCAATATCTACACTGACTACCTGTCTGGAGGAGATAGAGGCTTGAATGAGGCTCAACTTCCTTTAGCTGAACAGATCAAAAACAGAAGCCATCTTAGTTGGTACACCACACCATCTCCTTTCTTCTACTATCACCAGTATCACTTTCTCTGGTTAAAATATCCCTCTTTCCACATCTGTTACCAATTTGAGTTGCTAAAATGGACTCACAGCTCACATTTGACACCCACATCAAACACCTCTGTAAGCCATCTTTTTACCAACTCAAGAACATCGCCAAACTACGCCCAACACTCACCCTGGTAGATGCAGAGAAGCTCGTCCATGCCGTTGTCTCTTCCAGGCTGGATTACTGTAATGCGCTCCTCATCATGATTCTGGATAAGAGTATCCAGAGACTTCAGTATATTCAGAACAGCGCTACCAGGATCCTGATGAGGGTGCGAAAGCACGATCACATTATCCCCATCCTGAAAACCCTTCATTGGCTCCCTGTCCAGCTCAGAATAGAGTATAAGGTCTCCCTTCTCACCCATCAGTGCATTTATGGACATGCCCCTCTTTACCTACAGGAACTTCTCACTCCTTATACTTCTTCATGTACCCTCCGCTCTGTACACATAGACAACCTCCAAGTCCCCAGAACTAAGCTCAGCAGCATGGGTGATGGGGCTTTTTCATCTGTGGCACCAAAGCTTTGGAATGCCCTCCCTGATTACCTGAGAGCCCCACAGTTGACTGATGTTTTTAAATGAAACCTAAAAACTCACTTCTTTATACAGACTTTTTGTTAAAATATTTTTATTTTTTGACTGTGTAGCACTTTGAGATTGCTAAAATATAAAGTGCAATACAAATAAAATTTATTATTATTGGATACTGTTTGTGGACTTCAGCTTGGCGTTCAATACTATCATTCCAGAAGTCCTCCACACCAAACTCACTTGGCTCACTGTACCAGCTCCCATCTCCCAGTGGATCAAAAACTTCCTGACAGATAGGAAGCAACAAGTGAGACTGAGAAAAATCACATCCAGCACATGAACAGTCAGCACTGGCGCCCCCCAGGGATGTGTCCTCTCTCCTCTGCTCTTCTCCCTCTACACAAATGACTGCACCTCAAGAGACCCGTCTGTTAAAATCCTGAAGTTCGCAGATGGTATGACAGTCATTGGCCTCATCAAGGACAGTGACGAGTCTGTATACAGACGAGAGGTCGAACAGCTGGCCCTCTGGTGCGGTCAGAACAACCTGGAGCTGAACAAGCTTAAAACTGTGGCGATGACAGTGGACTTCAGGAGGAGCCCCCCAGTGCTGTCCCCTCTCACACTACTCAACAGCATTGTGTCTGCTGTGGAAAACTTTAGATTTCTGGGATCCACAATTAACCAGGACCTAAAGTGGGAACTAAACATAAACACAATTGTTAAAAAGGCCCAGCAGAGGTTGTACTTCCTGCGCCAGCTCAGGAAGTTCAACCTGCCTCAGGAGCTGCTAATCTAATTTTACTCTGCAGTAATCCAGTCTGTTCTCTGTTCATCTGTCACAGTCTGGTTTGGCTCAGCCACAAAACAGGACAGGAACAGACTTCAACGGACAGTCAGGATTACAGAAAAAATGATTGGTGTTGATCTGCCCTCCATTCAAGACTTATACAGATCTCGAGTCAGGAAACGGGCAGAAAACATCATTGCAGATCCATCACACCCTGGTTACAACCTTTTTCAACTTCTTCCCTCTGGTAGGCGCTACAAAGCACTGCACGCCAAAACTACCAGACATGTGAACAGTTTCTTTCCTCAGGCCATCACTCTCATGAACACTTAAGTCAATCTCACAGCATCAGGGACAATACTAGGTAAAACCGGAGTCCAATTCCTTGTATGTGTACATATACTTGGCCAATAAAGCTGATTCTGATTCTGATTCTGATATTAGAAGTGAATACTGTATTGACTTCTTGTCGCCCTCTTGTGGTTTCAATGTAAATTGCAGGCGGCTTTATCAAAATTTGCTCCAAAAAAAAAAAAAATTCCCTGTAGCAGACTCGCTGTGCTTGATTTGCTACAAGTGCTATAAAACAGTGTGCATTGTGAAAGAACGAAATAGGACATCATTACATGTTGCTTATTCTGTGCAGAAAAAAGACAACGTCAACTGAGAAAATGAACTGCAACTTCATACAGAGCTATGGTGGTTCATATGTGGGGACCAGAAAGTTGTGTCGGTGTATCTTGCCGGGTCAGCAGTCACGGCAGGTTAAATTCTTACATGTTAGTGGGACAGCAGAGCCAAGAACTGACATTGGGTTCAGAAGGATTGGCCGGCTAGAAAAAAAGCTACAGCTTGCTGACAAAAAACATCACCGGACCTCGCTTGGTGGATCAAGATAAAGTGCCACTACCACTGCTACTTGTGAAACTTGCTTTAATGATGTAATTTGTCCTGTTACAAGATGGAGCCTGTCAGATAGATTTGTGCCAGATGTCTCCGTGTTTGTGTGCGGCTAAACTGAAAGACAACATTTTTGCTGAGCCTGATCTTAGAAAATTGATTTCATATGCAGAATTTATTTGTGTAATGAATGGCATGAAGCGAGAGGCTTGTATACCATTGAGAGATTTTAGGTAAGGGTCCACATTACAAAGAAATTGTGAACAATGCTTTAGTTATGTTTAAGGGAATTAAGCTACAACATGAGAAAAGTGTGCATTTGGAATTTTCCTCTGAAAATCTTGGAGCGGTGAGTGAAGAGTAGAGGGAAAGAGTTCATGAGGACACCAAGGACATGGAAAGAAGGGACCAGTGACTTCAGGGTGTTAGTATGATGGTGGACTACTGCTGGATGATGAAAAAGTGGACAAAGGACAAACCAGAAACAAAAAACAAAGAAATGACAACAACTAGAGAAGTTACATGGACACCATCCATCCATCCATTATCCAACCCGCTATATTCTAACTACAGGGTCACGGGGGTCTGCTGGAGCCAATCCCAGCCAACACAGGGAGCAAGGCCGGAAACAAACCCTGGGCAGGGCACCAGCCCACCGCAGTACATGGACACCAATAATGTTTAATGTTAAATTAATTTAGAACAACATGGTATGCATCAAATAATTCTGTCATGATGGAAACAATCTATGTTTATTGTGTTCATGAATGCAAATAAAATCAACTATCCATCCATCCCGCTGAATCCGAACACAGGGTCACGGGGGTCTGCTGGAGCCAATCCCAGCCAAAACAGGGCACAAGGCAGGAACCAAACCTGGGCAGGGTGCCAACCCACCGCAGGACACACACAAACACACTAGAGCCAATTTAGAATCGCCAATCCACCTAACCTGCATGTCTTTGGACTGTGGGAGGAAACTGGAGTGCCCGGAGGAAACCCACGCAGACACGGGGAGAACATGCAAACTCCATGCAGGGAGGACCCGGGAAACGAACCCAGGTCCCCAGGTCCCCAGGTCTCCCAACTGCGAGGCAGCAGCGCTACCCACTGCGCCACCGTGCCACCCTAAAATCAACTATTTACAATTAAAATAATTTTTATGAGTTTAATTTTTCAGACTTTTGGATTGAATAAACAGAACATCTAGAACCATGGAATGAAACTCAGGATTGTGATAATGATGAAAATGTTCAAGGCAGTCAGTTATGCCCATATTAACATACAGGTAAAATCCCGTTACAACGAAGTATTTTTATGGTCCAGACAGTTTCCCCATATGACACAAGTCTATAGAAATCTTATTACTATGAAAAACATTCAGCAGATACTTTCATTACAACGAAGTGCCCAAAACTCCTTGAAATGCCTGAATGAATCATCCACAGAGCAGTTAGTTCTGTAGTCGCAGCTCAGTTTTGCACAGCGATCCCCAAACACAAACATTGTACATTTGTTTTCTTTCTTCGAACTTTGCTTGTACTGTTTTTTTTTTTTTTTTTTTGCTGTTTTTGTTTCCTGCGGTTTTCAGTGATCCCTTTTTCTTATTGCTCATCAACATTTGAAAAACCTCCATTGGAATTTAACTTATTGTCACCCTCCTATAGAAACGGCAGACACGAAAAAATGATAACAGTTCATATTAGGAAAAAAAAAAAACATTACATTTTTGCAGCTCTCGATTTTTGCAAAAAAAAAAGACGTTGCTGGTGAATTTGGAATTTCACTATCAACACTGTCAACTTTCTTCAAAGACCGAGCAAAAAAAGAAGAAAAAGCTCGGGTTTCAGACGTATGCGAACTGCTGCATTTAAAGATAGATAGATAGATACTTTATTAATCCCAGGGGGAAATTCACATACTCCAGCAGCAAAAAATATTACATTAAAGAGTAATAAAAAATGCAGGTAAAAAACAGACAATAACTTAAATAATGTTCAACGTTTACCCCCTCTGGTGGAATTGAAGAGTCGCATAGTTTGGGGGAGGAATGATCTTCTCAGTCTGTCAGTGGAGCAGGACAGTGACAGAAGTCTGTCGCTGAAACTGCTCCTCTGTCTGGAGATGACACTGTTTAATGAATGTAGTGGATTCTCCATAATTGATAGGAGCCTGCTGAGTGCCCGTTGCTCTGCTACGAATGTCAAACTGTCCAGCTCTATGCCAACAATAGAGCTTGCCTTCCTCACCAGTTTGTCCAGGCGTGAGGCATCCTTCTTCTTAATGCTGCCTCCCCAGCACACCACTGCGTAGAAGAGGGCACTCGCCACAACCATCTGATAGAACATCTGCAGCATCTTACTGCAGATGTTGAAGGATGCCAGTCTTCTAAGGAAGTATAACCGGCTCTGTCCTTTCTTGCACAGCGAATCAGTATTGGCAGTCCAGTCCTATTTATCGTCCAGCTGCACTCCCAGGTATTTATAGGTCTGCACCCTCTGCACACAGTCACCTTTGATGATCACGGGGTCCATGAGGGGCCTGGGTCTCCTAAAATCCACCACCAATTCCTTGGTTTTGCTGGTGTTCAGTTGTAGGTGGTTTAAGTCGCACCATTTAACAAAGTCCTTGATGAGGTTTCTATACTCCTCCTCCTGCCCACTCCTGATACAGCCCACGATAGCAGTGTCGTCAGCAAACTTTTGCACGTGGCAAGACTCCGAGTTATATTGGAAGTCCGATGTATATAGGCTGAACAGGACCGGAAAAAGTACAGTCCCCTGTGGCGCTCCTGTGTTGCTGACCACAATGTCAGATCTGCAATTCCCGAGACGCACATACTGAGGTCTGTTTGTAAGATAGTCCACGATCCATGCCACTAGGTATGAATCTATTCCCATCTCTGTCAGCTTGTCCCTAAGGAGCAGAGGTTGGATGGTGTTGAAGGCGCTAGAGAAGTCTAGAAACATAATTCTTACAGCGCCATTGCCTCTGTCCAAGTGGGAGAGGGATCGATGTAGCATATAGATGATGGCATCTTCCGCTCCCACCTTCTCCTGGTATGCAAACTGCAGAGGGTCGAGGGCGTGAAAAAGCTGTTTTTTATGTGGTTCAGTGATGCTCGTTCAAGAGACATTCTTATTAGTGTGCCACTCATTCAAGAAAATGTGAGGTTTCTAAACTCTCTTGGGACCTTCCCTAACTAGACGAAGTTAGTTAGACAAAGAGCGTCCCGAAGTGCGATCACTGTGTCTGTGGAAGACTGTTTATCCGTTGCCGGGGAAACAGCAGGCTCACGGCTCTGGGTCGGCTCTTCGCCAAAGCAAACAGAAAAGATCTTGATGGCTGACGCAAGGAACATTGTAAATGCAGGGAACAGTAGAACTTGGCCACTAACCTGACCACAACCCTGCCTGATTGCTGTGTCTCTGTATAGGAGAGTGGCAGATCACACTACAATAAATAACCCTGCTGTTCCTGTTTCAAGCTGAATAAAACTGGTTTTGCTAAAGTACTGAGACTCAGTCTCGTGTTTTGAGGTGTAAGACAGGGACTTATAGTGCGTCCACGATCTTTTATGATTTGCTTCTGTGACGCTTCACTGAAGTGCTCTGAGCCTGCTGTTGCCCTGCCCCAGCAACGGACAAACAATCTTCCACAGACGCAGTAATCGGGCAATTCGGCGTGACACCCTTTGGGTCATGTGTGTGTGTGAGATTTGTGAGGGGGGGGGTGTCCCAAAAGAGTACAGAAACCTCATAATATAAAGAAGAAGAAAAGGATGACTCGGCTTCTGATTGATAGCTGTGCTGGCCACAACATGCATCCATATTTAGATAATGTTCGCGTTGAATTCCTCCCACCCAATTGCACAGCAGTGCTTCAGCCATTGGATTCGGACATCATTCGCACCCTGAAAGTGAATTATGGCAAGGAAATCCTGAGAAAAATTATCGTCGGCATAACTTGTAGGCAGGAGGAGATTAAAATTCACACGAAAGAAGCTATTGAAATCATTGCAAACGCCTGGACACAAGTTAAAGAAAGCATTACAGTAACAAATACAGAATCTCATTACTACGAAATTTTCATTACAAGAAAATATTTTTAGGTCCTTGGCAATTCATTGTGCCGGAATTTTACCTGTATATAAATACTTGGTACATTTTAATACAAACTTATCAAGCTTACTTATGTAATTTCTATACTGACAAAAACATACTTCCTATTTTGAAACAGCTTGATGAATGAGGTTTGGAGTCCAATTGAAAGAAGAGCTCGTGTGGAACAAAGACCTTCAGCCACACGGCGTCCACAGCTCTGGGTCTAAGAAGCACTGATCCGCTAAATTTGCAAGTGTCGCCCTCCTCTGTCCTTCTAATTTGTCTCCACTAACTTAAGCAAAAATACATCCTGCCAGCCAAAGTTGACCTTTGCGAAGGTGTTAGTACAGTAATCCCTCGCTTTATCGTGCTTCGACTTTCGCAGCTTCACTCTATCGTGGATTTTATATGTAAGCATATTTAAATATATATCGCAGATTTTTCACTGGTTTGTGGGTTTCAGTGGACAATGGGTCTTTTAATTTCTGGTACATGCTTCCTCAGTTGGTTTGCCCAGTTGATTTCATACAGGGGACGCTATTGGCAGATGGTAGAGAAGCTACCCAATCAGAGCACGTATTACGTATTAAATAAAACTTCTCAAATATATTGTGAGCACGGGGTCTGTTCGCACCCCTAGAGGATACGGCCGCTCCTCAAAAAACACTGAAAGATTACCTTGATATTGTTCCCTTCCTTGCTGGGCTTACTTGTGGTTGCTTTGTTGAGCGATATGCTTCCCGCAGGGTGCTTCACATACTAAAAAGATCAAACAGCACGTATTGATTTTTGATTGTTTGCTTTTCTCTCTCTCTCTCTTGCTCTGACATTCTCTGCTCCTGACAGAGGGGGTGTGAGAAGGGAGGCTGTTCACACCCCTAGACGATACAGACGCTCATCTTAAAAATGGTGAAAGATTATCTTCACATTGCTCCTTTCTGTGCAGCTGCTTTGTCAAGCGACATGCTTCCCGCTCGGTGCTTCACATACTTAAAAGCTCGAACAGCACCTATCGATTTTTGATTGTTTGCTTTTCTCTCTCTCTGACATTCTCTGCTCCTGACGCGCACTCCTTTGAAGAGTGTTTTGTCTTGGTAGAGTAATATATATTGCTCTACTTCCCCCTATTGTATTATTAATATGTAGCCTTTGTCAGAATGCCTAATCTCACAGACTTACCACTGTTTATAAGGTATTATTGTATATAACTTATCCTCACCTTTCCTTCTATATCTATAACCTTTGGCAACCAAACAATGTTTTACTTCCACCGCATTTGTACACTGGATGCCCTAAAATTAACATACATACACACACATATACATCAACAGTATTTGCAAACAAGGTGCAAAACATGGTTACCCCAAATCCTACCCGACTACGCCAATTGTTTTGTCTAACAAGGTGCAAAACAATGGTTACCGCAAAATTGTACGCCAATTGTTTTGTCTTGGTAGAGTAATATATATTGCTCTACTTTCCCCTATTGTATTATTAATATGTAGCCTTAGAATGCCTAATCTCACAGACTTACCACTGTTTATAAGGTATTATTGTATATAACTTATCCCCACCTTCCCTTCTATATCTATAACCTTAGGCAATTAGAAATAGTAAAAGACAAGCAGAAGTTAAGTTACAGTTTAAAAAATGTATTAGTATTATTGATGATAATCATAAATAATAACAAAATGCAAAGTACATTTGAATATTGGCAACCATACAACCTGATTAAATGATGATATGTAGTTCAGGTGGCACACAGACTTCTGGTTACTTAAATGTCTCTAGTTAAGGCATCATTGATGCTCAGCTTTCAGCTACATGTCTGTTCAAAATGGCTGCTGAGCTGTGCTGTTCATTGTGTTTTCTTCATCATCACAGGTTAGCAAGAGAGATGCTTCTTCATCATATGTTGGTTAGTAAGAGAGAGATACTGAGGTTAAACACATACATTTATAGATGTTCTGTCCATTCCCGAGAGCCAATAGGACATCATGGTACTTAAAGGCCTCTGAGACAAGCCAATTCCAAACAGCCAAACCTTCAGACCAATGGGGGAAATAGAACATCTTAACACCTGCCCCCAAACCATATGTTAAAGTACACCTTAGCCCATTTGCGGGGGTAGAAATGACTTTAGCAAGGAAATACTTGCCAAACTGGTTTAAAACACACATCCCCCAAATCCTGTCGTAAAATTCAAAGAGGCTCAGCCGTAAAAGGGGGGGCAAACATGAATGCCTCTCACCAAAGTAACACTAAATTACATTGCTTTGCCTAAAAATCAAATAAAGACATACAAAAATATTCATCAAATAATATGTAGAATCTCACATCACAACAGAAGAGGAAGATATGTTTGCATTCTTTTAATTGTGAGACAGAACTGTCATCTCTGTCTTGTCATGGAGCACAGTTTAAACTTTTGAAAAAGAGACAAATGTTTGTTTGCAGTGTTTGAATAACGTTCCTGTCTCTCTACAACCTCCTGTGTTTCTGCGCAAATCTGTGACCCAAGCATGACAACATAAAAATAACCATATAAACATATGGTTTCTACTTCGCGGATTTTCTCCTTTCGCAGAGGGTTCTGGAACGCCACCCCCACGATCGAGGAGGGATCACTGTAAACCAAACAGAGCCAATGCGCATGCTCATAAGCGGCAGGGCTTGCACAGCTTTGACGTCATCAAGAGGCGACGAATAAACAGGCGTACGAGCGTCTAGAATCCTGCAAGCAGTAAACTGTGGCAAGCCATTTTGACATTTAAATCCTTTAATATGACATCTGTTTTCCTAAAGTTGCTATCATGAGCTTTAAATTTAAAATCAGCGCTTAGAAATGTGATATCAGGCTTATCAAATTTGATCTCACACTTTTAAAGTTTTATAATGAGCTGTTGCAATTTGATATCGGGGTTTTAAAATTTGATATAAAATTTGTCATTTTGATATCATGTTTATGAAATTTGATATCACACTTTTAAAACTTTTAATATGCTTTGGAAATTTGATATCAGGCTTTTAATATTTGATATCACGTTTGAGAATGTTGATATCAGATTTAAACAGCATGATATCAAATTTTACAAACTTGATATCAAATTTCAAACCTTAATATCAAATATTAAAAGCTCAATATCAAATTTCAGACACTCAATTTCATATCACAACAGCTTGATATCAGATTATTAAAGCGGGATATAAAACCTTGATATCCAATTTTAAAAGCTTGATATCCAATTTAGAAATGATGATATCAGTGTTGTAACTGCTGATATCAAGGAAAATGGATTAAATGTTACAACGGGAGAACTAACGGAATGGGAGCCTCCTTACTGTGGAGTGAGACGACTTTACATTTCCATTTATTTTCTTTGCAGACCTTTTTATCCAAAATGACTTACAAAAGACATAAATATAATCGAGTAATATTACGTGATGGCCTGTTTGTTCAGCAAGAGTAGTAGGACAGGTAACAAAAGTTGATTGTCAAAAGGGAAAAGATGTAATAACTAATAAATGTATAATCATAGATTATAATCGATAAAGTGATTAGACTAAATGTACCAATAAATTAGCCAACAATATAAAGTATCACATAGCAATGGTTTTAATTTTATCAATCAAGTAGACAGATGTTCACAGAACAGATGTGTCTTCATCATTCACTTCTTAAATACATTGAGGGAGTCAGCAGTATGGATGGAGGAGGGCAACCCATTCCACCAACTAGTAACTACACACAAAAAGAGTCTGGATTGATACTTGATACCATTCAGTAGTGGCATCTTCAGATGCTGCTTGTTGGCAGATCTGTGTGGGCAAGAAGGAGTAGAGAACCTCACCAGTGTCTCTGTAAACTCAGGTGATGACCCTCTGAGTACTCTGTAGGCAAACACCAGGGATTTGAACTTAATGTGTGCTACAGGGAGCCAATGTAGTGACCTGAAGAGAGGAGTGACGTGTGACCATCTCGGGTAGTTAATTACAAAACAGGCCACTGCGTTCTGGACCATCTTCAGCAGCTTGATAGAACGTCTGGGTACTCCTGCCAGAAGTGTGTTGCAGTAATCAAAATGCGACAAAACCATATCCTGGACCAGAACTTGTGTTGCATGCTCTGTCAGACAATGTCTAATCTTGTGGATGTTGTACAGCGTGAACCTGAATGAATGAGAAATGGCAGAAATGTAGTCAGAAAAAGTCAGCTGTTCATCAGTGACCACCACAAGGTTGCGTACTGACTTGTCAGGTGTTATTGACGGTGAGCCAAGCTGATAAGGAGCTGAACAGACTGGCTGGCCAGTTTTTGCCAGGTTCAGCTATAGATGGTGGTCCTTAATCCAGGTTGAGATAGACATGCAGAGACTCATGCTGATACCATGTTGTCCTCGGGCAGGAAGGACAGGTAGAGTTGTATGCCATCACCATAGCACTGATAAGAGAACCCATGGGATTGGATGATGATGGTGTACAGAGAAAAAAAGTTGAGGACCCAGCACCAATTCTTGGAGTACACTTGTACATGTCTGGTGTGCCCTTGACAACTCTCCTTACCAAGACACACTGTAGGATCTGCCCAAGATGTAGGACTCAAACCATCTGACAGCAAACTGTTTTACGATTACATGATTTTTGACTAATTCTTCATTTGGTCTCATCCGTTAAGGAGAGGGACGTCTGAAGCGGATCTCCATTAGCAGCAGTGTTATATTTTTCTCTTTTTCTTATAATTCTGAGGTATCCTACATTTACTGTATTTACAGTGAATGCAAGCATATATAAACATGAGTGGCAGAATAAGAGCTAGGAAAGAAACAGAAAACAGCTAAATTTTCATCCAAGCCTAGACAGGCATAAAGTCCAAGCTCAAAGTATGGCCTTGCCTCAAGAACTCAAGCCATCTGAGAGCAATCCCAGTGATGCCAGTGTCAGAGTGAGTGGCATGAAGGATGGCGTGGTTGACCGTGTCAAAGGCAGAGGAGAGATCTGGCAGGATCAGAACTGACGACATGTTGGTAGCTCTAGCAAGTCATAGCTGGTCGACCACAGTCAGTAGAGCCGTCTCAGTCAAGTGGTTCCTCTTGAAGACAGACTGGTTGGTATCCATTCTGTACAAGGAAGGAAGAGACCTGGTTAGAAACAGCACATTTAAGTGTTTTGGAAAGGAGAGAGACAGGCCTGTAATTGTTAATTTGGGATGGATCATGTGTTGGTTTTATGTGAAATGGGGTTATCACAGCATATTTGAAGATGGGAGAAAATGTGCCTGAGCTGTGTGAGGTGCTAATGATGTGTGTAATTACAGGAATTAGTGAGGGGGAGGTGGCCTGAAGGAGATGTGAGGGGATTTGGAAAGTGAACATGTACTGGGGTCATTGGAGATGATGTCGTAAACGTCACGGGCAAACTATGGACAGAATGTGGAGAATGTTGAATGTTGTTTGGATGTTGGCATAAAGGGTGGCAGCGAGGGTGTGAACTGACTGCTGATCATGGCCACCATATCCTGGAAAAAGGTGGCAGTCTTCAGCAGACAATGAGGCTGGGGGACCAGGTAGAGGAGGGTTAAGAAGGGAAGTGAAAGTGGAGAACAAAGAGCGTGAGTCAGTGGTGTTGTTAATTCTATTCTGATAGAACCTTCCCATAGCATTGATGGTGGCAGAAGAAAAGGATGCAAGAACTGACTGGTACTTAACAAGGTTTGTCTAAGCTTTGGACTTCTTCCATTTCCTTTCAATTGTCCTGAGTTTGGTCAACTCATTACATCAAACTGTATCACATCACCTAGAGGCAGAATGTAAGTGGTCCGTGTTCAGGGCTGTCACTTTGTGGGTGTGGGATTCTACTTTGGCTTCTGGCAGTGCTACAGCACACGTCATGAACGACAGCTTGCTCTTTACTAAGGACTCTCCTCGACTGCATCGTCTCGAGCCTCACTTGTTTAATTTCACATTCTCCAGTTCCATTTCTAATAAAACCCCCTCTTAACCTTTATTCCTTTTCATCTATTCCTTCAGCTGGTGTCCAAGAAGGACTGTCAAATTCTTTGAATGTGAGCAGCTTGCACTTTCATAGAGAAAAGAGCTGCCATCTCAGGATTTCTTTTTTAATTTACGAGTTTAAGCTCCCTGCAGTAACATGCAGTCTGGTCAATCATACGGTCGCGAAAGCAAAATGACAATAGAGGCTTTGTGTTCACACATATTCATCAAATAAAAATCAGAAAGCTCAAAACCTCCTCCTTCTACAATGATCAGAGAGTGAAATGAAAAAAGAGATCAGTGTATTTACTTTTATCCGTTAAAACAGCAGTGCAAGTCCAGCGAACACCCGACAAGCTGATTTAAGATGACATGAATTCATTTTTGAGAAATCCTTGAATAGCTGCTTGGAGAGATAATTTCCAAATGAGTTATGAGAGGTATATTTGGATTATTCCAATGGAATAAGAGGAGTATTTGTGCGATCATGTAGTGTAGAATATGAAGCTGAATGAATTATTATGCTTATTCCTACAATGTATAGCATAAGCATTGAGATAACCAATACCAGGTCTAAAACAACCTGAAATATTTATTTATTTATTTATCCATCCATCCATCCATCCATCCTCTTCCGCTTATCCGAGGTCGGGTCGCGGGGGCAGCAGCTTCAGCAGAGATGCCCAGACTTCCCTCTCCCTGGTCACTTCTTCTAGCTCTTCCGGGGGAATCCCAAGGCGTTCCCAGGCCAGCCGAGAGACATAGTACCTCCAGCGTGTCCTATGTCTTCCCCGGGGCCTCCTCCCGGTTAGACATGCCCGGAACACCTCACCAGGGAGGCGTCCAGGAGGCATCCTGATCAGATGCCCGAGCCACCTCATCTGACTCCTCTCGATGCGGAGGAGCAGCGGCTCTACTCTGAGCCCCTCCCGGATGACTGAGCTTCTCACCCTATCTTTAAGGGAGAGCCCAGACACCCTGCGGAGGAAACTCATTTCAGCCGCTTGTATTTGCGATCTCGTTCTTTCGGTCACTACCCACAGCTCATGACCATAGGTGAAGGTAGGAACATAGATCGACTGGTAAATTGAGAGCTTCGCCTTGCGGCTCAGCTCCTTTTTCACCATGACAAACCGATGCAGAGCCCGCATTACTGCAGATGCCGCACCGATCCGCCTGTCGATCTCACGCTCCATTCTTCCCTCGCTCGTGAACAAGATCCTGAGATACTTGAACTCCTCCACTTGAGGCAGGATCTCGCTCCCAACCCTAAGAGGGCACTCCACCCTTTTCCGGCTGAGGACCATGGTCTCTGATTTGGAGGTGCTGATTCTCATCCCAGCCGCTTCACACTCGGCTGCGAACCGATCCAGAGAGAGCTGAAGATCACGGCCTGATGAAGCAAACAGGACAACATCATTTGCAAAAAGCAGTGACTCAATCCTGAGTCCACCAAACTGGACCCCCTCAACTCCCTGGCTGCGCCTAGAAATTCTGTCCATAAAAGTTACGAACAGAATCGGTGACAAAGGGCAGCCCTGGCGGAGTCCAACTCTCACTGGAAACGGGTTTGACTTACTGCCAGCAATGCGGACCAAACTTTGGCACCAATCGTACAGGGACCAAACAGCTCTTATCAGGGGGTCTGGTACCCGATACTCATGGAGCACCCCCCACAGGATTCCCCGAGGGACACGGTCGAATGCCTTTTCCAAGTCCACAAAACACATGTAGACTGGTTGGGCAAACTCCCATGCACCCTCCAGGACCCTGCTAAGGGTGTAGAGCTGGTCCTCTGTTCCACGACCAGGACGAAAACCACACTGTTCCTCCTAAATCCAAGATTTGACTATTTGACGGACTCTCCTCTCCAGGACCCCCGAATAGACTTTTCCAGGGAGGCTGAGGAGTGTGATCCCTTTGTATTTGGAACACACCCTCTGGTCCCCTTTCTTAAAGAGGGGGACCACCACCCCGGTCTGCCAATCCAGAGGCACTGTCCCTGATGTCCATGAGATGTTGCAGAGGCATGTCAACCAAGACAGTCCTACAACATCCAGAGCCTTGAGGAACTCCGGGCATATCTCATATGCCCCCGGGGCCCTGCCACCAAGGATTTTTTTGACCACCTCGGTGACCTCAGTCCCAGAGATGGAGGAGTCCACCTCTGAGTCCCCAGGCTCTGCTTCCTCATTGGAAGGCATGTTAGTGGGAATGAGGAGGTCTTCGAAGTACTCCCCCCACCAACCCACAACGTCCCAAGGCGAGGTCAGCAGCGCACCATCCGCACCATATACAGTGTTGACACTGTACTGCTTCCCCCTCCTGAGATGCCGGATGGTGGACCCAAATCTCCTCGAAGCCATCCAAAAGTCGTTCTCCATGGCCTCACCAAACTCCTCCCACGCCTGAGTTTTTGCCTCAGCAACCACCAAAACCGCATTCCGCTTGGCCTGCCGGTATCTATCAGCTGCCTCCAGAGTCCCACAGGACAAAAAGGTCCTGTAGGACTCCTTCTTCAGCTTGACGGCATTCCTCACCGCCGGAGTCCACCAATGGCTTTGGGGATTGCCACCACGACAGGCACCGACCACCTTATGGCCACAGCTCCGGTCAGTCGCCTCAACAATAGAGGCATGGAACATGGCCCATTCGGACTCAATGTCCCCCACCTCCCTCAGAACGTGGTCGAAGTTCTGCCGGAGGTGGGAGTTGAAGCTACTTCTGACAGGGGGCTCTGGCAGACGTTCCCAGCGGACCCTCACAACACCTTTGGGCCTACCAGGCCTGACCGGCATCCTCCCCCACCATCGAAGCCAACTCACCACCAGGTGGTGATCAGTTGACAGCTCCTCCCCTCTCTTCACCCGAGTGTCCAAGACATGTGGCCGCAAGTCCGATGACACGACCACAAAGTCGATCATCGAACTGAGGCATAGGGTGTCCTGGTGCCAAGTGCACATATGAACACCCCTATGCTTGAACATGGTGTTCGTTATGGACAATCCGTGACAAGCACAGAAGTCCAATAACAAAACACCACTCGGGTTCAGATCGGGAGGGCCATTCCTCCCAATCACGCCCTTCCAGGTCTCACTGTCATTGCCCACGTGAGCATTGAAGTCTCCCAGCAAAACGAGGGAATCCCCAGAAGGTATGCCCTCTAGCACCCACTCCAGGGACTCCAAAAAGGGTGGGTACTCCGAACTGCTGTTTGGTGCATATGTGCAAACAACAGTTAGGACCCGTCCCCCCCACCTGACGGCGGAGGGAGGCTACCCTCTCATCCACCGGGGTAAACCCCAATGAACAGGCTCCAAGTCTGGGGGCAATAAGTATACCCACAACCGCTCGGCACCTCTCACCGGGGGCAACTCCAGAGTGGTAGAGAGTCCAACCCCTCTCAAGGAGATTGGTTCCAGAGTCCAAGCTGTGCGTCGAGGTGAGTCCGACTATATCTAGCCAGAACCTCTCAACCTCGCGCACTGGCTCAGGCTCCTTCCCCTTCAGAAAGGTTTCATTCCACGTCCCAAGAGCCAGCTTCTGTAGCCGAGTATCGGACTGCCAAGGTCCCCACCTTCGGCCACCACCCAACTCACACTGCACCCGACCTCCTTGGCCCCTCCTATAGGTGGTGAGCCCATGGGAAGGGGGACCCACGTTTCCTCTTTGGGCTGTGCCCGGCCGAGCTCCATAGGTGTAGGCCCAGCCACCAGGCGCTCGCCATTGAGCCCCACCTCCAGGCCTGGCTCCAGAGGGGGGCCCTGGTGACCCGCATCCGGGCAAGGGAAAATGCTGTCCAAAGTTTTTATTCATCATAGAAGTTCTGTTGAACCGCTCTTTGTCTCATCCCTCACCTAGGACCAGTTGGCCTTGGGTGGCCCTACCAGGGGCATTAAACCCTGGACAGCAGAGCTCCTAGGATCAATGGGACACTCAAACCCCTCCACCACTATAAGGTGGCGGTTCAAGGAGGAGTTTTTGTTTAGTACACAGAAATCACCAGAGACATGAATGTCACTGCCATAGTAGAAAGATTAGGAGAGCATAGGGGGTCACGAGGTCACTGGAAAGGGGTCTGTGGTGCTCCCAATATCTTTGCAAAAGGACAAAGGTCCAAGTCTTTAGAGTCCTGGTGTTTCCTGTCTTGCTATATTGTTGTGAGACATGGACACTATCCAGTGACCTGAGACAAAGACTGGACTCCTTTATTACTCTCTCTCTTCAGAGAATCCTTGGGTCCCGTTGGTTTGGCTTTGTGTTGCTCACCGAGTCCCGAATGAGGCACATTACCTGCATTGTGTGGGAGCGTCAGTTACAGCACTACGGCCATGTGGCGCAATTCACAGAGGATGACCCAGCTCACAGGATCCTCATTATTAAGTGACTGGACCGGGCCAAAGGGACGCCCATGTAACACTGGCTGCGGTAGATAAATGGTCATTTCCGGAGGGTAGAACTAGACCGTGTGTCTGCCTAGGGAATTGCCAACCAGGATCCCGAGGTGTTTCGTCATGTGGTGGTGTCGCAGCGTGCTGTACCAGTGCATGCTCCCCAACTTGACCTGAGTTGATTGTAGAAGAAGAAGGAAAACATAATAATGTAGGATAGGATACTAAGATCTGCTGAACTGTTGCCATTTAACAACATAAATAATAATAGTTCAATGGAAGGACCGTGACACACAAAATCATCAAATGAGACTAAATTTCAATAATGGGCACAATTATTTAACAGTGAATGATCCACAGTTGTACCTAATGAAGAATCACCTTCCCGCTGTTATGGTCACAGGGGTTTGAGCGAACGTGCGTTCAGCCTTCACACACCCCCACTCCTCCTCCTCCTTCTGAACGCGCAGAGTGACAAGCAGGCATTTTGGCAGAAGCAGCACAAAGTCCATTTCTGCTCAGCATGAGTTCAGCTGCCCCCCTTCACAAAGCGAGTGCAGACACATCGACGTTTGATCGCTGCGTGCAGTGTGCAGTGTTGGTCTGCGGTGTTTAAGAATGCAGAAAGTGTTTAAGAGCATAGGAAGTGTTTATAAGAGTGTGGGAAAGGTGAACAAGAGAGTGAGAAAGGTTTATAAGAGTGTGGGAAGTGTTTATAAAGCCTTAAAATATGTATAAATAATAAAATAAATATAGGTCGCTGCTTCGCGGATTTTCACCTATCGCGGGGGGCTCTGGAACGTAAACCTTGCGATAGGTGAGGGATGATTGTAGCAGGTTGGATGATGGATGGAAGTTTCCAACTGTGTCCCTGTGTTCTCAATGATCTCATTTTAACGTGAAAATCTCAATCCACTGGACTAATTCCAGTCCATGTAAAAATTCGTTGAATTCAACAGCTAAGTGTCCACGCACTCCATTGTTTAAAGTCTGATCAGCTCTCTGTTAAGAAGCTCAATTCAATATGTCACCCAGGGACACGCGAGTGCGTGTTTGGGGGGTCGGCAATTGGTCACCGCACTGGGGGATACCAGCCCCACTGACGCTACTGGTTGTTGAATTGAATTGACACGCACCTTACGAAGGGGAGAAGTCATAGAGTGAGACGTTTTATGAAGGGGCGGGGCTATCCTGAGATGCCGTGCAGAGGGCGTGTCACTCAGCGATCGTGAATGACTTGGAGAGCAGCACTGATTTGAGCTGTTCCGCTTTTACATCCATTAGTAGTGATGGGCGGAGTGAAGCCTCATGAAGCATCAACACGTTTGAAGCAATTGTGTCGGAAATCGTATCGAAGCTTCGAAGCATTTGACACTCACCTCTCTAGTGACACCTCCTGGCCATTTTCATTAACGTTACAGAAACTTATGATCCACTTCAATGACGTCTGTTACAACTCTTGTTGCTTTTATTTTTTCGCAGCTACAGACTGACAATGAAGAGAAGGGATCGTCAGCAGCTTCTAGTGTCTGACGTCTAAAAAATATAAATATAACTAACGCCGACAGGCAGAATGCACTATACGATAGCAAGAGTTAAACAAAATAAGACGCCTCACCTCATGGATTCCCGGCTCTTTCAATTAGTATTTACTTTTGCATTGTATCATTATAATCGCTCATGTTATTAGTATTATAATTAACCCTGATCTTTTCTTGAGATCACATTTAATAGCCTTAAATGTTTTCTTTGGTCTGACTTAATTAAAACGGAGTAGACAGAAAATAAAGGTTTATCCCTGTACTTTGCCATGATATAGGTAAGCACATTTGAGAAAGAAAATGTGAAATCCTTAAATCACTGATGTTATTATTCGATCAAGTATTAAAATATTTCATTTATTAATCCATCCATCCATCCATCTTCCAACCCGCTGAATCCGAACACAGGGTCACGGGGGTCTGCTGGAGCCAATCCCAGCCAACACAGGGCACAAGGCAGGAAACAATCCTGGGCAGGGTGCCAACCCACCGCATCATTTATTAATACTTTACAATATTTTTTGGAGCTCAAAAGTAACGAGTTCGCTAGAAGAAAAGACGCTGTCAGTGGCCCAATTAACTAAGGTGGTTGCTTTTCAAATTCTGAGCGTAGTGCTAGCCCGAGTTTGATCCAAACTAAAGACTCATCATTTATACTAATAAAAGGCAAAGCCCTCACTGACTGACTGACTGACTCACTCACTCACACACTCATCACTAATTCTCCAACTTCCCGTGTAGGTGGAAGGCTAAAATTTGGCAGGCTCATTCCTTACAGCTTACTTACAAAAGTTAGGCAGGTTTCATTTCGAAATTCTACGCGTAATGGTCATAGCTGGAACCTCTTTTTTGTCCATTGTAAAAGAAAGGACACAACTGCACATAAAGGTTTGGGGTTTCCGGCCCCGTATACTGTAAAGAAGTTGCAAATCAAAGTTATACAGTCCAGAGTACAATCAATTGCCAACTGCTGAACAACCATATGTCTTGAGGGGGGAACATTTATAGAGGGGACCGGAATTAAAAAGAGGAATGCTGGGTGGTGAGTTGTGGTGTATTCTGGAATTCTGACGTCATCAGAGGGAAGGAAGATGCAGAAGTGGAGGAACAGGGGACGGTTCAGGGTGTCGCCGTTTCTTTCTTTCTAGGAAACAAAGAGAAAAAGGTTATTTGCCCATCCGTCCCTTATGGCTTTCGGATTTCACGCTACTACCCGGGTCGTACTGCGACTCCCCATGCGCGCGTGCGTGACAGGGCCCCCCCCTCAGCCCAGCCCCAACGGGGTGGGCGGACCGGACCGAGAGGTCGTGAACCCAGGAGAGGGCGTCGACATTGGCCTGAAGGTTACCCCGCCTATAAGTGACGGTAAACTTGTATGGCTGAAGGTCCAAAAACCACCTGGTGACCCGGGGATTCGACTCCTTATGTAACGCCATCCACTGGAGGGCTGCATGGTCCGTCACAAGGGTGAACTCCCGGCCCAGCAGGTAGTACCTCAGATGTGTAACCGCCCACTTGATGGCCAGGGCTTCCCTCTCCACTGCCGCATACCTGGTCTCCCGGTCCAACAGTTTCCGGCTCAGGTAAAAAACGGGGTGCTCGACACCATCGATGCTCTGGCTCAGCACTGCACCTAGGCCTGTGTCCAAAGCATCGGTCTGGAGAAGAAATGGAAGTGAAAAATCAGGCATTTTTAATACAGGTGCCGAGGTTAGGGCCGCTTTTAAGTCACTGAATGCCCGCTCTGCTGTTGGATTCCACACCACGTACAAAGGAGCCCCCTTTCTTGTCAGGTTAGTCAAGGGTGCTGCCCTTTCATAAAAACGGGGTACAAACCGGCGATAGTACCCTGCCAACCCTAAGAAAGCCTGCACCTGTCTCTTGGTATTCGGACGGGGCCATTCCAAGATGTCTTTAATTTTGGAGCATTGTGGTTTAACCTGACCTCGCCCCACTAGGTAGCCTAAATACTTGGCCTCTTTCAACCCAAAAAAACATTTCCGAGGGTTTATACGGAGACCGGCTTTCGCTAGCATGGCCAGGACAGCATACACCTGCACGATATGTTCCTCCCAGGTGCCGGAATAGATGACGACGTCATCCAGATAGGCGGCACAATAGGACTGGTGGGGCCGTAGCACTCTGTCAACCAGACGCTGGAAGGTGGCTGGTGCCCCGTGCAGCCCAAATGGGAGATCCTTATAGTGCCAATGTCCGCTAGGGGTACTGAAGGCGGTTTTCTCCTTTGCGGATGCCGTTAAGGGAATTTGCCAGTACCCTTTGATCATGTCAAGAGTTGTCAAGTATTGGGCCGTACCCAAACGCTCAATAAGGTCATCTATCCGGGGCATAGGGTAGGCATCAAACTTGGAGACCTGATTCAGACGTCTAAAGTCATTGCAGAACCTCCAGGAGCCATCCGGCTTAGAGACGAGGACAATAGGACTGGACCACGGGCTGTGACTTTCCTCAATGACGTCCAAGTCCAACATCCGCTGGATCTCCAATTCGACCTCCGCGTGCTTTGCCTCCGGGAGGCGATAGGCTCTTTCCCTGACTACCACCCCGGGATCCGTACTGATGTCGTGCTCAATCAGCGCGGTGCGGCCCGGTGTCTCGCTTACCACCTCAGGGACGGCTAGGATAGCCTGTTCCAGCTCCTGCCGTTGGGATGATGACAAATCCGGACCGAGGTTAAGTGGCATTTTCTTTGAAAACAGGGAAAGGGTTGTACCGGAGATCGGGGCATCTTCCCGAACTCTCCACGGCTTCAACAAGTTCACATGATACACCCTTTCGCGTGGCCGGCGATTTGGTTGTCGGACCAAATAGTCAACCAGCCCCTTTCTCTCTATAACCTCATAAGGCCCTAGCCAATGTGCCAATAATTTGGAGTGGGAGGATGGTACGAGCACCATCACCCGATCCCCAGGCTGGAATTCCCTGAGGGTGGAGTTCTTATTGTAGCAGCGCGCCTGCGCTGCTTGAGCACGCGTCAGGTGATCTTTGAGAATTGGCCTGATATGGGTTAGTCTATCACGCAGTTGCGCGATATACTCCACAACATTTGTAGAAGAAAGGGTTTCCTCCTCCCATCCTTCTTTAACTATGTCCAATAGTCCCCGGGGTTGGCGTCCATACAATAATTCAAACGGGGAAAAGCCCGTGGAAGCTTGGGGCACCTCCCGGTAAGCAAAAAGCATGAGGGGCAAAAGCTGATCCCAGTTCCTACCGTCCGCACTGACTACTTTGCGTAGCATTTGCTTAAGCGTCTGATTAAATCGCTCGACTAATCCGTCGGTCTGTGGATGGTAAACAGACGTCTTAAGATGCTTTATCCGCAGTAACTTGGCCACCTCCCTGAACGTATCCGAAGTAAAGGGAATACCCTGGTCCGTGAGGACTTCTTTGGGTATTCCCACTCTGGAAAAGAAAAGTACTAGTTCCCGTGCGATTGTTTTGGTAGTAGCGGAGCGCAGCGGAACTGCCTCTGGGTAACGAGTCGCGTAGTCTACCGTGACCAAGATATATTTATGGCCGCGGCTTGAAGGCTCCAGGGGACCAACAATGTCCACTCCGATTCTTTCGAAGGGAATATCGACAAGGGGGATTGGCACGAGAGGAGCTCGAGCCCTCCTAGGGATCTGGCGAATCTGACAATCTGGACAGGATTGGCAGAAGCGCCGGACCTTCTCGTTAATACCGGGCCAATAAAATCGGAGCTTTATCCTCTCCAACGTTTTCTCGGCCCCTAGATGGGCGCCTAAGAGATGGGCATGCGCTAGTTCACACACCTCCCGCCGGTAGGTCCGTGGGACTAGCAACAACTTCCGCATCTCGCCTTCGTGAGTCGCGACTCGGTACAACAGATCATTTTCAAGAATAATGTAGGGCTCCGGTGGTGCGGGATCGCTTGACAAATGGCCGTTCACAGCAACAACGGCATTCCTGGCAAACTTCAGGAAATCATTGTTCCACTGCTCGCATTTAAAGGAGGCCGGGGTAGCTCTATACTGAAGCTCCACCCGGCTTAGGGGATCGTCCGTCGCTGAATAGGGGTCGGTGCCCTGGCTTGGACCCTCACCCGAAGGTTCCGGGTCAGGGTCCGACACCTGAGAACCTTCCCCCTGGCGACCTACGTCATCATTGTTTGCTGCATGGCACGGCGTGGGAGTCGCAGCGAGCCTATTTTGTTTGCTCATAGCTAGACCCAAGTTATTATAAGGAGTGGTTTTAGTTTTGTCGCATTTTATCTTTGACCAGTCGTGCCCTAATATCACCGGGAAGGGGGGCTCAGGAAGAACAGCGACCGCCAGTTGAATCACCTCTCCCTTCCAGGCAATAAAACAGTTTGCGGCTCTGTACGCCCTGGTCTCTCCATGCACACAGGTGACCCTTAAGCGTTGATTTATCCACTGTCGTGGTAAAACATAACGGCGAGAAACAATTGATATATTGCTCCCGGAGTCAAACAAAGCCCTCACCAAGTGCCCATTTACCAATACCACTCCCACATTCGGAACAGCCAAGGGATGTGACAAAGCACCATACCTTTCTGTCAGGGCCATGCTGCAATCCATTGCCTCCACATGTAGGGGACAGGCAGGCAAAATGTGGCCGAGCTCACCGCACTTGAAACAGCGCGGCGGGGCTGGCTTTTCCCGGGGCTTTGCTGGCGCTTCCGTCGCGCGGCAGCTGGGCACGGGGTGGCTAGCACGTCCCTGTCGGGCTCCATGAGCCGGCCGTTCCGGCCCCCCAGATCGGTGAACCGCGAGCTGATGCTCCAAGACCTCTAGGAGGCCTTTCATATCATTGTAGGGGTGCCGCCGGACCTGCTGGGCGAGATAATCTGGCGTGGCATTTATGAGGCCCTCGCACGCTACCTGCTCCAT